>NW_027285118.1:0-158335 GCF_040894005.1 Engystomops pustulosus
GGGGGTGTATACATATCCTGGGGGAGGGGGTGTATACATATCCTGGGGGAGGGGCGGGTGTATACATATCCCGGGAGGTGGGGGGAGGGGGGTGTATACATATCCTGGGGGAGGGGGGGGTGTATACATATCCCTGGGGAGGGGGGGGGGTGTATACATATCCTGGGGGAGGGGGGGGTGTATACATATCCTAAGGGAGGGGGGGGGGGGTATACATATCCTGGGGAAGGGGGGGTGTATACATATCCTGGGGGAGGGGGGGTGTATACATATCCCGGGAGGTGGGGGGAGGGCAGGTGTATACATATCCTGGGGGAGGGGGGTGTATACATATCCTGGGGGAGGGGGGGTGTATACATATCCTGGGGGAGGGGGTGTATACATATCCTGGGGGAGGGGCGGGTGTATACATATCCTGGGGGAGGGGGTGTATACATATCCCTGGGGAGGGGGTGTATACATATCCTGGGGGAGGGGGTGTATACATATCCCGGGGGAGGGGCGGGGTGTATACATATCCCGGGGGAGGGGGGGTGTATACATATCCTGGGGGAGGGGGGGTGTATACATATCCCGGGAGGTGGGGGGAGGGGGGGTGTATACATATCCCTGGGGAGGGGGGGGGGTGTATACATATCCCGGGGGAGGGGGGGTGTATACATATCCCGGGGGAGGGGGGGTGTATACATATCCCGGGGGAGGGGGGGTGTATACATATCCCGGGGGAGGGGGGGTGTATACATATCCCGGGGGAGGGGGTGTATACATATCCCGGGGGAGGGGGGGGGTGTATACATATCCCGGGGGAGGGGGGCTGTATACATATCCTGGGGGAGGGGGTGTATACATATCCCGGGGGAGGGGGGGTGTATACATATCCCGGGGGAGGGGGGTATACATATCCCGGGGGAGAGGGGGGTGTATACATATCCCGGGGGGGGGGGGGTGTATACATATCCTGGGGGAGGGGGGGTGTATACATATCCCGGGGGCGGGGGGGGGTGTATACATATCCCGGGGAGGGGGGGGTGTATACATATCCTGGGGGAGGGGCGGGGTGTATACATATCCCGGGGGGAGGGGGGGGTGTATACATATCCCGGGGGGAGGGGGGGTGTATACATATCCCGGGAGGGGGGGGGGTGTATACATATCCTGGGGGAGGGGGGGGGTGTATACATATCCTGGGGGAGGGGGGGGTGTATACATATCCTGGGGGAGGGGGGGTGTATACATATCCCGGGGGAGGGGGGGGTGTATACATATCCCGGGGGAGGGGGGGGTGTATACATATCCCGGAGGAGGGGGGGGTGTATACATATCCCAGGGGGAGGGGGGGTGTATACATATCCCAGGGGAGGGGGGGTGTATACATATCCCGGGGGAGGGGGGGGTGTATACATATCCCGGGGGAGGGGGGGGTGTATACATATCCCGGGGGAGGGGGGGGGTGTATACATATCCCGGGGGAGGGGGGGGGTGTATACATATCCCGGGGGAGGGGGGGGTGTATACATATCCCGGGGGGAGGGGGGGGTGTATACATATCCCGGGGGAGGGGGGGAGGGGGGGGTGTATACATATCCCGGGGGAGGGGGGGGGTGTATACATATCCTGGGGAGGGGGGGTGTATACATATCCCGGGGGAGGGGGGGGGTGTATACATATCCCGGGGGAGGGGGGGGTGTATACATATCCCGGGGGAGGGGGGGGTGTATACATATCCCGGGGGAGGGGGGGGTGTATACATATCCCGGGGGAGGGGGGGGGGTGTATACATATCCCGGGGGAGGGGGGGGGGTGTATACATATCCCGGGGGGAGGGGGGGTGTATACATATCCCGGGGGGAGGGGGGGGGTGTATACATATCCCGGGGGGAGGGGGGGGGGTGTATACATATCCCGGGGGGAGGGGGGGGTGTATACATATCCCGGGGGAGGGAGGGGGGTTGTGTTGCCGGTGCTGAGCTGTAACCTCTTCCTCCCCAGGCTGTGCTGCGCCCCTGCTCCTGGCTGTGTCACCCGCCCCCCAAGGAGAAGCTCGGCGATGTGCAGCAGGTGCGGTGTCTCATACGCAGCAGTGAGGGCAGCGCGCGCTCTTTATCCTCACATTGCTCTTGGATCTTCCAGGGTCTCCCGGATCCAGAGGGCGTGTCCCGTGAGGTGCAGCGGATGTGGGTCCTGGCGGAGGTGATGCGCTCGGGTCAGAGCGCCGCTGCAGTCGGAGGTTTGATGTGAGTGTGATATCGGGGGGTCGGGGGTCTCTCGGGGTCTCTGGTCTGATTGTGGCTTCTCTCTCCAGGTGGACGGATGTTTCGATATAAACCTCCTCTCCTACACGTGACCCCCGCGGAGGTCAGAGGTCACACTTACCCAGAATTCCCTGCTGGTTACGATGTGCCCCCCCCGTACATGGGGACATCATGGAATCTTCTGTGATTCAGGACAAAATAAACCTTCAGAAATTGTGTCTGGTATCACTGCTTCATCTCTCCTCCTCATGTCTGAGCTCTACAGGCAGTTCTCTCCTCCTCATGTCTGAGCTCTACAGGCAGTTCTCTCCTCCTCATGTCTGAGCTCTACAGGCAGTTCTCTCCTCCTCATGTCTGAGCTCTACAGGCAGTTCTCTCCTCCTCATGTCTGAGCTCTACAGGCAGTTCTCTCCTCCTCATGTCTGAGCTCTACAGGCAGTTCTCTCCTCCTCATGTCTGAGCTCTACAGTAGTGATGTGTCGTTCGCGAACGAGCCGACTCTTGTTTGTGAATGACGTGAGCCGCCTCACCTCTCCTCCTGGGCCGCGCTCTCCCCTCCTGGGCCGGGCTCTCCACTCCCCGACCTCTCCCCTCCTGGCCGCTCCCCGGCCTCTTCCCTCCTGGGCCGGGCTCTCCTCTCCTGGGCCGGGCTCTCCCCTCCTGGGCCGGCCTCTCCCCTCCTGGGCCGGCCTCTCCCCTCCTGGGCCGGCCTCTCCCCTCCTGGGCCGGGCTCTCTCCCCTCCACTCCCCGGCCTTTCCCTCCTGGGCCGGGCTCTCCCCTCCTGGGCCGGGCTCTCCCCTCCTGGGCAGGGCTCTCCCCTCCTGGGCCGCGCTCTCCCCCTCCTGGGCCGGGCTCTCCCCTCCGCTCCTCGGGCTCTCCCCTCCTGGGCCGGCTCTCACCCTCCGCTCCCCGGGCTCTCCCCTCCTGGGCCGCGCTCTCCCCTCCTGGGCCGGGCTCTCCCCTCCTGGGCCGGGCTCTCCTCTCCTGGGCCGGCCTCTCCCTCCTGGGCCGGCCTCTCCCCTCCTGGGCCGGCTTCTCCCTCCGCTCCTCGGGCTCTCCCCTCCTGGGCCGGGCTCTCCCCTCCTGGGCCGGGCTCTCCCCTCCATCCCCGGCCTCTCCCCTCCTGGGCAGGGCTCTCCCCTCCTGGGAGGGGCTCTCCCCTCCTGGGCAGGGCTCTCCCCTCCGCTCCTCGGGCTCTCCCCTCCGCTCCTCGGGCTCTCCCCTCCTGGGCGCGCTCTTCTCCTCCTGGGCCGGCTCTTCCCTCCTGGGCCGGCCTCTTCCCTCCTGGGCCGGCCTCTCCCCTCCTGGGCCGGCCTCTCCCCTCCTGGGCCGGCCTCTCCCCTCCGCTCCTCGGGCTCTCCCCTCCTGGCCGGGCTCTCCCCTCCTGGGCCAGGCTCTCCCCTCCCGGCCTCTCCCCTCCTGGGCCGCGCTCTCCCCTCCTGGGCCGCGCTCTCCCCTCCTGGGCCGCGCTCTCCCTCCTGGGCCAGGCTCTCCCCTCCTGGGCCAGCCTCTCCCCTCCGCTCCCCTCCTGGCCGGCCTCTCCCCTCCTGGGCCGGCCTCTCCCCTCCTGGGCCGGCCTCTCCCCTCCGCTCCCCGGGCTCTCCCCTCCTGGGCCGCGCTCTCCCCTCCTGGGCCGGGCTCTCCCCTCCCAGGCCGGGCTCCCCCTCCTGGGCCGGGCTCTCCCCTCCGCTCCCCGGCCTCTCCCCTCCTGGGCCGGGCTCTCCCCTCCTGGCCGGGCTCTCCCCTCCTGGGCCGCGCTCTCCCTCCTGGGCCGGGCTCTCCCCTCCGCTCCTCGGGCTCTCCCCTCCTGGGCCGGGCTCTCCCCTCCGCTCCCCGGGCTCTCCCCTCCTGGGCCGGGCTCTCCCCTCCTGGGCCGGGCTCTCCCCTCCTGGGCCGGGCTCTCTCCTCCTGGGCCGGCCTCTCCCTCCTGGGCCGGCCTCTCCCCTCCTGGGCCGGCTTCTCCCCTCCGCTCCTCGGGCTCTCCCCTCCTGGGCCGGGCTCTCCCCTCCTGGGCCGGCTCTCCCCTCCACTCCCCGGCCTCTCCCCTCCTGGGCAGGGCTCTCCCCTCCTGGGAGGGGCTCTCCCCTCCTGGGCAGGGCTCTCCCCTCCGCTCCTCGGGCTCTCCCCTCCGCTCCTCGGGCTCTCCCCTCCTGGGCCGCGCTCTCTCCTCCTGGGCCGGCCTCTTCCCTCCTGGGCCGGCCTCTCCCCTCCTGGGCCGGCCTCTCCCCTCCTGGGCCGGCCTCTCCCCTCCGCTCCTCGGGCTCTCCCCTCCTGGGCCGGGCTCTCCCCTCCTGGGCCAGGCTCTCCCCTCCCCGGCCTCTCCCCTCCTGGGCCGCGCTCTCCCCTCCTGGGCCGCGCTCTCCCCTCCTGGGCCGCGCTCTCTCCCTCCTGGGCCAGGCTCTCCCTCCTGGGCCAGCCTCTCCCCTCCGCTCCCCTCCTGGGCCGCGCTCTTCCCCTCCTGGGCCGCGCTCTCTCCTCCTGGGCCGGCCTCTTCCCTCCTGGGCCGGCCTCTCCCCTCCTGGGCCGGCCTCTCCCCTCCTGGGCCGGCCTCTCCCCTCCGCTCCTCGGGCTCTCCCCTCCTGGGCCGGGCTCTCCCCTCCTGGGCCAGGCTCTCCCCTCCCCGGCCTCTCCCCTCCTGGGCCGCGCTCTCCCCTCCTGGGCCGCGCTCTCCCCTCCTGGGCCGCGCTCTCCCCTCCTGGGCCAGGCTCTCCCCTCCTGGGCCAGCCTCTCCCCTCCTGGGCCGCGCTCTCCCTCCTGGGCCGGCCTCTCCCCTCCGCTCCCTCCCCGGCTCCTCCCCTCCTGGGCTCGCGCTCTCCCCTCCTGGGCCGGGCTCTCCCCTCCCGGGCCGGGCTCTCCCCTCCGCTCCCCGGCCTCTCCCCTCCTGGGCCGGGCTCTCCCCTCCGCTCCCCGGCCTCTCCCCTCCTGGGCCGGGCTCTCCCCTCCTGGGCCGGGCTCTCCCCTCCGCTCCCCGCGCTCTCCCCTCCTGGGCCGGCCTCTCCCCTCCTGGGCCGGCCTCTCCCCTCCTGGGCCGGCCTCTCCCCTCCTGGGCCGGCCTCTTTCCTCCTGGGCCGGCCTCTCCCCTCCTGGGCCGGCCTCTCCCCTCCGCTCCCCGGGCTCTCCCCTCCTGGGCTGCGCTCTCCCCTCCTGGGCCGCGCTCTCCCCTCCTGGGCCGGCCTCTCCCCTCCGCTCCTCGGCCTCTCCCCTCCTGGGCCGGGCTCTCCCCTCCTGGGCCGCGCTCTCCCCTCCTGGGCCGGCCTCTCCCCTCCTGGGCCGGCCTCTCCCCTCCTGGGCCGGCCTCTCCCCTCCTGGGCCGGGCTCTCCCCTCCTGGGCCGCGCTCTCCCCTCCTGGGCCGCGCTCTCCCCTCCGGGCCGGGCTCTCCCCTCCTGGGCCGCGCTCTCCCCTCCTGGGCCGCGCTCTCCCCTCCTGGGCCGCGCTCTCCCCTCCGCTCCTCGGCCTCTCCCCTCCTGGGCCGGGCTCTCCCCTCCTGGGCCGCGCTCTCCCCTCCTGGTCCGGGCTCTCCCCTCCTGGGCCGGCCGCTCCCCGGGCTCTCCCCTCCTGGGCCGCGCTCTCCCCTCCTGGGCCGCGCTCTCCCTCCTGGGCCGGGGCTCTCCCCTCCTGGGCCGCGCTCTCCCCTCCTGGGCCGCGCTCTCCCCTCCTGGGCCGGCCTCTCCCCTCCACTCCCCGGCCTCCTCCCTCCACTCCCCGGGCTCTCCCCTCCACTCCCCGGGCTCTCCCCTCCTGGGCCGCGCCTCTCCCCTCCTGGGACGGGCTCTCCCCTCCACCTCCCCGGGCTCTCCCCTCCTGGGCCGCGCTCTCCCCTCCTGGACGGGCTCTCCCCTCCACTCCCCGGGCTCTCCCCTCCTGGGCGCGCTCTCCCCTCCTGGGCCGGCCTCCTCCCTCCTGGGCCGCGCTCTCCCCTCCTGGGCCGGGCTCTCCCCTCCACTCCCCGGGCTCTCCCCTCCTGGGCCGCGCTCTCCCCTCCTGGGCCGGGCTCTCCCCTCCACTCCCCGGGCTCTCCCCTCCTGGGCCGGGCTCCTCCCCCTCCACTCCCCGGGCTCTCCCCTCCTGGGCCGCGCTCTCCCTCCTGGGCCGGGCTCTCCCTCCGCTCCCCGGCCTCTCCCCTCCTGGGCCGCGCTCTCCCCTCCTGGGCCGGGCTCTCCACTCCCCGGGCTCTCCCCTCCTGGGCTGGGCTCTCCCTCCTGGGCCGCGCTCTCCCTCCCTGGGCCGCGCTCTCCCTCCTGGGCCGGGCTCTCCCCTCCTGGGCCGGCCTCTCCCCTCCACTCCCCGGTTTCTCCCCTCCTGGGCCGCGCTCTCCCCTCCTGGGACGGGCTCTCCCCTCCACTCCCCGGGCTCTCCCCTCCTGGGCCGGGCTCTCCCCTCCTGGGCCGGGCTCTCCCCTCCTGGGCCGCGCTCTCCCCTCCACTCCCCGGGCTCTCCCCTCCTGGGCCGCGCTCTCCCCTCCTGGGCCGCGCTCTCCCCTCCTCCCCGGGCTCTCCCCTCCTGGGCCGGGCTCTCCCCTCCTGGGCCGCGCTCTCCCCTCCTGGGCCGGGCTCTCCCTCCGCTCCCCGGCCTCTCCCCTCCTGGGCCGCGCTCTCCCCTCCTGGGCCGGGCTCTCCCCTCCTGGGCCGCGCTCTCCCCTCCTGGGCCGGGCTCTCCCCTCCTGGGCCGCGCTCTCCCTCCACTCCCCGGGCTTTCCCCCTCCTGGGCCGCGCTCTCCCCTCCTGGGCCGGGCTCTCCCCTCCTGGGCCGGGCTCTCCCTCCACTCCCCGGGCTCTCCCCTCCTGGGCCGCGCTCTCCCCTCCTGGGCCGGGCTCTCCCCTCCGCTCCCCGGCCTCTCCCCTCCTGGGCCGCGCTCTCCCCTCCTGGGCCGCGCTCTCCCCTCCTGGGCCGGGCTCTCCCCTCCTGGGCCGCGCTCTCCCCTCCTGGGCCGGGCTCTCCCTCCTGGGCCGGGCTCTCCCCTCCTGGGCCGGGCCTCCCCTCCTGGGCCGCGCTCTCCCCTCCTGGGCCGCGCTCTCCCCTCCTGGGCCGGGCTCTCCCCTCCACTCCCCGGGCTCTCCCCTCCTGGGCGGGCTCTCCCCTCCTGGGCCGGCCGCTCTCCCCTCCTGGGCCGCGCTCTCCCCTCCACTCCCCGGGCTCTCCCCTCCTGGGCCGCGCTCTCCCCTCCACTCCCCGGGCTCTCCCCTCCTGGGCCGGGCTCTCCCCTCCTGGGCCGCGCTCTCCCTCCTGGGCCGGGCTCTCCCCTCCGCTCCCCGGCCTCTCCCCTCCTGGGCCGCGCTCTCCCTCCTGGGCCGGGCTCTCCCCTCCTGGGCCGCGCTCTCCCCTCCTGGCCGGGCTCTCCCCTCCTGGGCCGCGCTCTCCCCTCCACTCCCCGGGCTTTCCCTCCTGGGCCGCGCTCTCCCCTCCTGGGCCGGGCTCTCCCCTCCTGGGCCGGGCTCTCCCTCCTGGGCCGGCTCTCCCCTCCACTCCCCGGGCCTCTCCCTCCTGGGCCGCGCTCTCCCCTCCTGGGCCGGGCTCTCCCCTCCGCTCCCCGGCCTCTCCCCTCCTGGGCCGCGCTCTCCCCTCCTGGGCCGGGCTCTCCCCTCCTGGGCCGGGCTCTCCCCTCCTGGGCCGCGCTCTCCCCTCCTGGGCCGGGCTCTCCCCTCCTGGGCCGGGCTCTCCCCTCCTGGGCCGGGCTCTCCCCTCCTGGGCCGCGCTCTCCCCTCCTGGGCCGCGCTCTCCCCTCCTGGGCCGGGCTCTCCCTCCACTCCCCGGGCTCTCCCCTCCTGGGCCGGCCTCTCCCCTCCTGGGCCGGGCTCTCCCCTCCTGGGCCGGGGCTCTCCCCTCCTGGGCCGGGCTCTCCCTCCACTCCCCGGGCTCTCCCCTCCTGGGCCGCGCTCTCCCCTCCTGGGCCGGGCTCTTCCCCTCCGCTCCCCGGCCTCTCCCTCCTGGGCCGCGCTCTCCCCTCCTGGGCCGGGCTCTCCCCTCCTGGGCCGGGCTCTCCCCTCTGGGCCGCGCTCTCCCCTCCTGGGCCGGGCCTCCCCTCCTGGGCCGGGCTCTCCCCTCCTGGGCCGGGCTCTCCCCTCCTGGGCCGCGCTCTCCCCTCCTGGGCCGCGCTCTCCCCTCCTGGGCCGGGCTCTCCCCCTCCACTCCCCGGGCTCTCCCTCCCTGGGCCGGGCTCTCCCCTCCTGGGCCGGCCTCTCCCCTCCTGGGCCGGCCTCTCCCTCTGGGCCGGGCTCTCCCCTCCTGGGCCGCGCTCTCCCCTCCTGGGCCCGCGCTCTCCCTCGCTCCCCGGCCTCTCCCCTCCTGGGCCGCGCTCTCCCTCCTGGGCCTCCACTCCCTGTGAGTATAAGTGTCCTGCACTGCCAGCAGGGGGAGCTCTGGTGCATGTGTTCTGGGATGATGAGATCTTTGTCCTGGGGAGGAGCTTCAGGAGGGAACAATCTGAGTGATAAGAGCCGGCTCACCCCCCCCCCCTTTAACCCCATAATATCGGGATAAGAGCGGAGAGGTGTGGGGGACACATGTAACATGGAGCCGTTCAGGAGCCCGGAGAGCCGGATACTACTTCCGTCCACTCGCTGCTAAACCGACAGCTCCACGCATGCGCTCACCAGGGAGATTGCGCAACTGCTGCCGGTTCGTGGACTAGCACGCGTGCGCAGTGTGAGCGGGAGGTGGGTTACTTGCTCATGCGCAGTAGCAGCTCAGCTTGCTGTGAGGAGAGATGCGCTGGGTGCGGGCGGTCGCTGCGAGGATCCGGAGGTGCGGGAGAGCGGAGAGGAGCTACAGCGGAGCCCAGGTACCCGGAGACCCGCGGAGCGATCACTGACCGACGACTGATCGGTCACTGAGCCCGGGACCGATCACTGATCAATCACTGAGCCCGGGGCCGATCACTGAGCCCGTGACCGATCAATCACTGAGCCGGGGACCGATCACTGAGCCGGGACCGATCACTGATCAATCACTGAGCCCGGGACCGATCACTGATCAATCACTGAGCCCGGGGCCGATCACTGAGCCCGTGACCGATCAATCACTGAGCCGGGGGACCGATCACTGAGTCCGGGACCGATCACTGATCAATCACTGAGCCCGGGACCGATCGCCGATCAATCACTGAGCCCGGGGCCGATCACCGATCAATCACTGAGCCCGGGGCCGATCAATCACTGAGCCCGGGGCCGATCACCGATCAATCACTGAGCCCGGGACCGATCACCGATCAATCACTGAGCCCGGGACCGATCACCGATCAATCACTGAGCCCGGGACCGATCACCGATCAATCACTGAGCCCGGGACCGATCACCGATCAATCACTGAGCCCGGGATCGATCACTGATCAATCACTGAGCCCGGGGCCGATCGATCACTGAGCCCGGGGGCCGATCGATCGCTGAGCCCGGGGGCCGATCGATCGCTGAGCCCGGGGGCCGATCGATCGCTGAGCCCGGGGTCCGATCGATCGCTGAGCCCGGGGTCCGATCGATCGCTGAGCCCGGGGTCCGATCGATCGCTGAGCCCGGGGTCCGATCGATCGCTGAGCCCGGGGTCCGATCGATCGCTGAGCCCGGGGTCCGATCGATCGCTGAGGCCGGGGTCCGATCGATCGCTGAGGCCGGGGTCCGATCGATCGCTGAGGCCGGGGTCCGATCGATCGCTGAGCCCGGGGGCCGATCGATCGCTGAGCCCCGGGGGCCGATCGATCGCTGGGTCCGGAGCGGTGACTGATGAGTTCTGGGGGATCCAGCTGCTCTGTGTTTCTCGTCTCCTGGGAGCGCCTACAGCTGTGATGAGGTGTGGGGCTCATCTGCTCGGATCCCAGCGTCGTTGTTGCTGCCGAGGTTAAAGGTCCCCGTGCTCTGGTGGAGTTTGTCCTTTTCTGGTGATAAGAGGAGAGGGAGCCGGGCCCCACGAGGGGATCATCACCCGATGTACAAGGCCGGAATATACCGGTACCACCCCGCCCTCAGGCCCCTCATATTATCTACCTTCTCTGTGCCGCCACACCCCCGCTCTGTGACGCCCCCCCCCCCCGCTCTGTGACGCCCCCCCCCCCGCTCTGTGCCGCCAAACCCCCGCTCTGTGCCGCCAAACCCCCGCTCTGTGCCGCCAAACCCCCGCTCTGTGCCGCCACAACCCCCGCTCTGTGCCGCCACAACCCCGCTCTGTGCCGCCACACCCCGCTCTGTGCCGCCACACCCCGCTCTGTGCCGCCACACCCCGCTCTGTGCCGCCACACCCCGCTCTGTGCCGCCACACCCCGCTCTGTGCCGCCACACCCCCGCTCTGTGCCGCCACACCCCCGCTCTGTGCCGCCACACCCCCGCTCTGTGCCCCCCCCCGCTCTGTGACGCCCCCCCCCCCGCTCTGTGACGCCCCCCCCCCCGCTCTGTGACGCCCCCCCCCCCCGCTCTGTGACGCCCCCCCCCCGCTCTGTGACGCCCCCCCCCCCGCTCTGTGACGCCCCCCCCCGCTCTGTGACGTCCCCCCCCCCCGCTCTGTGCCGCCACACCCCCGCTCTGTGAAGCCAACCCCCCCCCCCCCCCCCCCCGGTCTGTGCCGCCGCACCCCTGCTCTGTGACCCCCCCCCCCCCCGCTCTGTGCCGCCACACCCCCGCTCTGTGAAGCCACCCCCCACCCCCCGCTCTGTGCCGCCACACCCCCGCTCTATTAGATGATCACCTGGGGGGGCGGGGCCCGGACGATTAGATGATCACCTGGGGGGGGGGCGGGACGATTAGATGATCACCTGGGGGGGGGGGCCCGGACGATTAGATGATCACCCTGGGGGGGCGGGACGATTAGATGATCACCTGGGGGGCGGGGCCCGGGACGATTAGATGATCACCTGGGGGGGCGGGGCCCGGACGATTAGATGATCACCTGGGGGGCGGGGCCCGGACTATTAGATGATCACCTGGGGGGGGGCGGGGTCCGGACTATTAGATGATCACCTGGGGGGGCGGGGCCCGGGACGATTAGATGATCACCTGGGGGGGCGGGGCCCGGACGATTAGATGATCACCCTGGGGGGGCGGGGCCCGGGACGATTAGATGATCACCTGGGGGGGCGGGGCCCGGGACGATTAGATGATCACCTGGGGGGGGGGGCGGGGCCCGGACTATTAGATGATCACCTGGGGGGGCGGGGCCCGGGACGATTAGATGATCACCTGGGGGGGCGGGGCCCGGGACGATTAGATGATCACCTGGGGGGGCGGGGCCCGGGACGATTAGATGATCACCTGGGGGGGCGGGGCCCGGACGATTAGATGATCACCTGGGGGGGCGGGGCCCGGGACGATTAGATGATCACCTGGGGGGGGGGCGGGGCCCGGACTATTAGATGATCACCTGGGGGGGCGGGGCCCGGGACGATTAGATGATCACCTGGGGGGGCGGGGCCCGGGACGATTAGATGATCACCTGGGGGGGCGGGGCCCGGGACGATTAGATGATCACCTGGGGAGGCGGGGCCCGGACGATTAGATGATCACCTGGGGAGGCGGGGCCCGGACGATTAGATGATCACCTGGGGGGGCGGGGCCCGGACTATTAGATGATCACCTGGGGGGGCGGGGCCCAGACGATTAGATGATCACCTGGGGGGGCGGGGCCCGGGACGATTAGATGATCACCTGGGGGGGGGGGGCCCGGGACGATTAGATGATCACCTGGGGGGGCGGGGCCCGGGACGATTAGATGATCACCTGGGGAGGCGGGGCCCGGACGATTAGATGATCACCTGGGGAGGCGGGGCCCGGGACGATTAGATGATCACCTGGGGGGGGGCGGGGCCCGGACTATTAGATGATCACCTGGGGGGGCGGGGCCCAGGACGATTAGATGATCACCTGGGGGGGCGGGGCCCAGGACGATTAGATGATCACCTGGGGGGGGGGGCCCGGACGATTAGATGATCACCTGGGGGGGGGGGCGGGGCCCGGACGATTAGATGATCACCTGGGGGGGGGGCGGGGCCCGGACGATTAGATGATCACCTGGGGGTCGGGGCCCGGACGATTAGATGATCACCTGGGGGTCGGGGCCCGGACGATTAGATGATCACCTGGGGAGGCGGGGCCCGGGACGATTAGATGATCACCTGGGGGGGGGGCGGGGGCCCGGACGATTAGATGATCCCTGGGGGGGGCGGGGCCCGGACGATTAGATGATCACCTGGGGGGGCGGGGCCCGGACGATTAGATGATCACCTGGGGGGCGGGGGGGGCCCGGACTATTAGACTACTTTGTACATTACGCACTGTATCTTGCAGGGGGAGGGCTTCGCCGCACGCGCTCTACGATTTTCACCGTGAACATGGCGGGAAGATGGTGGCGTTTGCGGGCTGGAGCCTCCCGGTGCAGTACCAGGACAGTCACATGACCTCGCACCTCCACACCCGCCAGCGCTGCTCCCTGTTTGATGTCTCCCACATGCTGCAGGTAACAGGGTGCCCCAATGGGGAAGCGGGGGAGGGCCAGGACTTACCTCTGCTTGTGTTACAGACCCGGATACACGGAAAAGATCGGATCTCATTCATCGAGAGTCTAGTGGTGGGAGACATCGCAGAACTAAAGCCAAACCAGGCAAGGGGGCGGGGCTGTGACTACCTCTCACACAGGATATAAGGCAGGGGGCGGGGCTGTGACTACCTCTCACACAGGATATACAGGCAGGGGGCGGGGCTGTGACTACCTCTCACACAGGATATAAGGCAGGGGGCGGGGCTGTGACTACCTCTCACACAGGATGTACAGGCAGGGGGCGGGGCTGTGACTACCTCTCACACAGGATATAAGGCAGGGGGCGGGGCTGTGACTACCTCTCACACAGGATATAAGGCAGGGGGCGGGGCTGTGACTACCTCTCACACAGGATATACAGGCAGGGGGCGGGGCTGTGACTACTCACACAGGATATACAGGCAGGGGGCGGGGCTGTGACTACTCACACAGGATATACAGGCAGGGGGCGGGGGCTGTGACTACTCCACAGGATATACAGGCAGGGGGCGGGGCTGTGACTACCTCTCTCACACAGGATATAAGGCAGGGGGCGGGGGCTGTGACTACCTCTCACACAGGATATAAGGCAGGGGGCGGGGCTGTGACTACTCACACAGGATATACAGGCAGGGGGCGGAGCTGTGACTACCTCTCACACAGCATATAAGGCAGGGGGCGGGGCTGTGACTACCTCTCACACAGGATATAAGGCAGGGGGCGGGGCTGTGACTACCTCTCACACAGGATATAAGGCAGGGGGCGGGGCTGTGACTACCTCTCACACAGGATATAAGGCAGGGGGCGGGCTGTGACTACCTCTCACACAGGATATAAGGCAGGGGGCGGGGCTGTGACTACTCACACAGGATATACAGGCAGGGGGCGGGGCTGTGACTACCTCTCACACAGGATATACAGGCAGAGGGCGGGGCTGTGTATACCTCTCACACAGGATATAAGGCAGGGGGCGGGGCTGTGACTACTCACACAGGATATACAGGCAGGGGGCGGGAGCTGTGACTACCTCTCACACAGGATATAAGGCAGGGGGCGGGGCTGTGACTACTCACACAGGATATAAGGCAGGGGGCGGGGCTGTGACTACCTCTCACACAGGATATAAGGCAGGGGGCGGGGCTGTGACTACTCACACAGGATATACAGGCAGGGGGCGGAGCTGTGACTACCTCTCACACAGGATATACAGGCAGAGGGCGGGGCTGTGTATACCTCTCACACAGGATATTAAGGCAGGGGGCGGGGCTGTGACTACTCACACAGGATATACAGGCAGGGGGCGGAGCTGTGACTACCTCTCACACAGGATATAAGGCAGGGGGCGGGGCTGTGACTACTCACACAGGATATAAGGCAGGGGGCGGGGCTGTGACTACCTCTCACACAGGATATACAGGCAGGGGGCGGGGCTGTGACTACCTCACACAGGATATAAGGCAGGGGGCGGGGCTGTGACTACTCACACAGGATATACAGCAGGGGCGGAGCTGTGACTACCTCTCACACAGGATATAAGGCAGGGGGCGGAGCTGTGACTACCTCTCACACAGGATATAAGGCAGGGGGCGGGGCTGTGACTACCTCTCACACAGGATATAAGGCAGGGGGTGGGGCTGTGACTACTCACACAGGATATACAGGCAGGGGGCGGAGCTGTGACTACCTCTCACACAGGATATAAGGCAGGGGGCGGGGCTGTGACTACTCACACAGGATATAAGGCAGGGGGCGGGGCTGTGACTACCTCTCACACAGGATATACAGGCAGGGGGCGGAGCTGTGACTACCTCTCACACAGGATATAAGGCAGGGGGCGGGGCTGTGACTACTCACACAGGATATACAGGCAGGGGGCGGAGCTGTGACTACCTCTCACACAGGATATAAGGCAGGGGGCGGGGCTGTGACTACTCACACAGGATATAAGGCAGGGGGCGGGGCTGTGACTACCTCTCACACAGGATATAAGGCAGGGGGCGGGGCTGTGACTACCTCTCACACAGGATATAAGGCAGGGGGCGGGGCTGTGACTACCTCTCACACAGGATATAAGGCAGGGGGCGGGGCTGTGACTACTCACACAGGATATACAGGCAGGGGGCGGGGCTGTGACTACCTCTCACACAGGATATACAGGCAGGGGCGGGGGCTACCTCTCACACAGGATATAAGGCAGGGGGCGGGGCTGTGACTACTCACACAGGATATACAGGCAGGGGGCGGGGCTGTGACTACCTCTCACACAGGATATACAGGCAGGGGGCGGGGCTACCTCTCACACAGGATATACAGGCAGGGGGCGGGGCTGTGACTACCTCTCACACAGGATATACAGGCAGGGGGCGGGGCTACCTCTCACACAGGATATACAGGCAGGGGGCGGGGCTGTGACTACCTCTCACACAGGATATATAGGCAGGGGGCGGGGCTGTGACTACCTCTCACACAGGATATACAGGCAGGGGGCAGGGCTGTGACTACCTCTCACACAGGATATACAGGCGGGGGGCGGGGCTGTGACTACCTCTCACACAGGATATACAGGCAGGGGGCGGGGCTGTGACTACCCCTCACACAGGATATACAGGCAGGGGGCGGGGATGTGACTACCTCTCACACAGGATATACAGGCAGGGGGCGGGGCTACCTCTCACACAGGATATACAGGCAGGGGGCGGGGCTGTGACTACCTCTCACACAGGATATACAGGCAGGGGGCGGGGCTACCTCTCACACAGGATATACAGGCAGGGGCGGGGCTGTGACTGTGCTGTGCTGCTCCCTGCAGGGGACCCTCTCCCTCTTCACTAATGAGCATGGTGGGATCGTGGATGACCTGATAGTGAGTAACGCCTCGGAGGGCTTCCTGTACGTGGTGTCCAATGCCGGCTGCGCAGAGAAGGACTCCGCCCACATGCAGGTACCGCCCCTTGTGCCGCGCCCCCTGACCCGGTGACCTCTGCTCTGGACTTTGTTTGTGTCTCCCCAGGAGAAGCTGCAGGAGTTCCGGGCCGGTGGTCGGGACGTGGCGCTGGAGGTGGTGGACTGCGCGCTCCTGGCTCTACAAGGGTACCCCCCCAGTGTCATGTGTTATAGGGGGAGGGGCAGAGCAGTGACCCCCCCCCCCCAGTGTCATGTGTTATAGGGGGAGGGGCAGAGCAGTGACCCCCCCCCCCCCAGTGTCATGTGTTATAGGGGGAGGGGCAGACCAGTGACCCCCCCCCCAGTGTCATGTGTTATAGGGGGAGGGGCAGACCAGTGACCCCTCCCCCCAGTGTCATGTGTTATAGGGGGAGGGGCAGAGCAGTGACCCCCCCCCCCCAGTGTCATGTGTTATAGGGGGAGGGGCAGAGCAGTGACCCCCCCCCCCAGTGTCATGTGTTATAGGGGGAGGGGCAGACCAGTGACCCCTCCCCCCAGTGTCATGTGTTATAGGGGGGAGGGGCAGACCAGTGACCCCCCCCCCCAGTTTCATGTGTTATAGGGGGAGGGGCAGACCAGTGACCCCTCCCCCAGTGTCATGTGTTATAGGGGGGAGGGGCAGACCAGTGACCCCCCCCCCAGTGTCATGTGTTATAGGGGGGGAAAGGCAGACCAGTGACCCCTCCCCCCAGTGTCATGTGTTATAGGGGGAGGGGCAGACCAGTGACCCCTCCCCCAGTGTCATGTGTTATAGGGGGGGAGGGGCAGACCAGTGACCCCCCCCCCCCAGTGTCATGTGTTATAGGGGGGAGGGGCAGACCAGTGACACCCCCCCCAGTGTCATGTGTTATAGGGGGGAGGGGCAGACCAGTGACCCCCCCCCCCCCCCAGTGTCATGTGTTATAGGGGGAGGGGCAGACCAGTGACCCCCCCCCCCAGTGTCATGTGTTATAGGGGGGGAGGGGCAGACCAGTGACCCCCCCCCCAGTGTCATGTGTTATAGGGGGAGGGGCAGACCAGTGACCCCTCCCCCCAGTGTCATGTGTTATAGGGGGAGGGGCAGACCAGTGACCCCTCCCCCCAGTGTCATGTGTTATAGGGGGAGGGGCAGACCAGTGACACCCCCCCAGTGTCATGTTGTTATAGGGGGAGGGGCAGAGCAGTGACCCCCCCCCCCAGTGGTCATGTGTTATAGGGGGAGGGGCAGAGCAGTGACCCCCCCCCCCCCCAGTGTCATGTGTTATAGGGGGAGGGCAGACCAGTGACCCCTCCCCCAGTGTCATGTGTTATAGGGGGGAGGGGCAGACCAGTGACCCCCCCCCCCCCAGTTTCATGTGTTATAGGGGGAGGGGCAGACCAGTGACCCCTCCCCCCAGTGTCATGTGTTATAGGGGGGAGGGGCAGACCAGTGACACCCCCCCCCCCCCAGTGTCATGTGTTATAGGGGGGGAAAGGCAGACCAGTGACCCCTCCCCCCAGTGTCATGTGTTATAGGGGGAGGGGCAGACCAGTGACCCCTCCCCCCAGTGTCATGTGTTATAGGGGGGAGGGGCAGACCAGTGACCCCCCCCCCCAGTGTCATGTGTTATAGGGGGAGGGGCAGACCAGTGACCCCTCCCCCAGTGTCATGTGTTATAGGGGGAGGGGCAGACCAGTGACCCCCCCCCCCCCCCCCAGTGTCATGTGTTATAGGGGGAGGGGCAGACCAGTGACCCCCCCCCCCAGTGTCATGTGTTATAGGGGGAGGGGCAGACCAGTGACCCCTCCCCCCAGTGTCATGTGTTATAGGGGGGAGGGGCAGACCAGTGACACCCCCCCCCCCCCAGTGTCATGTGTTATAGGGGGGGAGGGGCAGACCAGTGACCCCTCCCCCCAGTGTCATGTGTTATAGGGGGGAGGGGCAGACCAGTGACACCCCCCCCCAGTGTCAGGTGTTATAGGGGGGAGGGGCAGACCAGTGACCCCTCCCCCCAGTGTCATGTGTTATAGGGGGAGGGGCAGACCAGTGACCCCTCCCCCCAGTGTCATGTGTTATAGGGGGGAGGGGCAGACCAGTGACCCCCCCCCCAGTGTCATGTGTTATAGGGGGAGGGGCAGACCAGTGACCCCTCCCCCCAGTGTCATGTGTTATAGGGGGAGGGGCAGACCAGTGACCCCCCCCCCCCCAGTGTCATGTGTTATAGGGGGAGGGGCAGACCAGTGACCCCTCCCCCCAGTGTCATGTGTTATAGGGGGAGGGGCAGACCAGTGACCCCCCCCCCCCCCCAGTGTCATGTGTTATAGGGGGAGGGGCAGACCAGTGACCCCTCCCCCCAGTGTCATGTGTTATAGGGGGGAGGGGCAGACCAGTGACACCCACCCCCCCAGTGTCATGTGTTATAGGGGGGAGGGGCAGACCAGTGACCCTCCCCCCAGTGTCATGTGTTATAGGGGGAGGGGCAGACCAGTGACCCCTCCCCCCAGTGTCATGTGTTATAGGGGGGGAGGGGCAGACCAGTGACCCCTCCCCCCAGTGTCATGTGTATAGGGGGGGAGGGGCAGACCAGTGACCCCCCCCCCAGTGTCATGTGTTATAGGGGGGAGGGGCAGACCAGTGACCCCCCCCCCCAGTGTCATGTGTTATAGGGGGAGGGGCAGACCAGTGACACCCCCCCAGTGTCACGTGTTATAGGGGGAGGGGCAGACCAGTGACCCCCCCCCCAGTGTCATGTGTTATAGGGGGGGAGGAACAGACCAGTGACCCCCCCCCCCCAGTGTCATGTGTTATAGGGGGGAGGGGCAGACCAGTGACCCCCCCCCCCCAGTGTCATGTGTTATAGGGGGGAGGGGCAGACCAGTGACACCCCCCAGTGTCATGTGTTATAGGGGGGAGGGGGCAGACCAGTGACCCCTCCCCCCAGTGTCATGTGTTATAGGGGGAGGGGCAGACCAGTGACCCCCCTCCCCAGTGTCATGTGTTATAGGGGGGAGGGGCAGACCAGTGACCCCCCCCCCAGTGTCATGTGTTATAGGGGGAGGGGCAGACCAGTGACCCCTCCCCCCAGTGTCATGTGTTATAGGGGGAGGGGCAGACCAGTGACCCCCCCCCCCCCAGTGTCATGTGTTATAGGGGGAGGGGCAGACCAGTGACCCCTCCCCCCAGTGTCATGTGTTATAGGGGGGAGGGGCAGACCAGTGACCCCTCCCCCCAGTGTCATGTGTTATAGGGGGAGGGCAGACCAGTGACCCCTCCCCCAGTGTCATGTGTTATAGGGGGGGAGGGGCAGACCAGTGACCCCTCCCCCCAGTGTCATGTGTTATAGGGGGAGGGGCAGACCAGTGACCCCTCCCCCCAGTGTCATGTGTTATAGGGGGGAGGGGCAGACCAGTGACCCCCCCCCCCCCAGTGTCATGTGTTATAGGGGGGGAGGGGCAGACCAGTGACCCCTCCCCCCAGTGTCATGTGTTATAGGGGGGAGGGGCAGACCAGTGACCCCTCCCCCCAGTGTCATGTGTTATAGGGGGGAGGGGCAGACCAGTGACCCCTCCCCCCAGTGTCATGTGTTATAGGGGGAGGGGCAGACCAGTGACCCCTCCCCCCAGTGTCATGTGTTATAGGGGGAGGGGCAGACCAGTGACCCCTCCCCCCAGTGTCATGTGTTATAGGGGAGGGGCAGACCAGTGACCCCCCCCCCAGTGTCATGTGTTAATAGGGGGGAGGGGCAGACCAGTGACCCCTCCCCCCAGTGTCATGTGTTATGGGGGGAGGGGCAGACCAGTGACCCCTCCCCCCCAGTGTCATGTGTTATAGGGGGGAGGGGCAGGACCAGTGACCCCCCCCCCAGTGTCATGTGTTATAGGGGGAGGGGCAGACCAGTGACACCCCCCCAGTGTCATGTGTTATAGGGGGGAGGGGCAGACCAGTGACCCCCCCCCCCAGTGTCATGTGTTATAGGGGGAGGGGCAGACCAGTGACCCCCTCCCCCCAGTGTCATGTGTTATAGGGGGAGGGGCAGACCAGTGACCCCTCCCCCCAGTGTCATGTGTTATAGGGGGAGGGGCAGACCAGTGACCCCTCCCCCCAGTGTCATGTGTTATAGGGGGGCAGACCAGTGACCCCCCCCCCCCAGTGCCATGTGTTATAGGGGGAGGGGCAGACCAGTGACCCCTCCCCCCAGTGCCATGTGTTATAGGGGGGAGGGGCAGACCAGTGACCCCTCCCCCCAGTGCCATGTGTTATAGGGGGGAGGGGCAGACCAGTGACCCCTCCCCCCAGTGTCATGTGTTATAGGGGGAGGGGCAGACCAGTGACCCCTCCCCCCAGTGTCATGTGTTATAGGGGGAGGGGCAGACCAGTGACCCCTCCCCCCAGTGTCATGTGTTATAGGGGGAGGGGCAGACCAGTGACCCCTCCCCCCAGTGCCATGTGTTATAGGGGGGAGGGGCAGACCAGTGACCCCTCCCCCCAGTGCCATGTGTTATAGGGGGGAGGGGCAGACCAGTGACCCCTCCCCCCAGTGCCATGTGTTATAGGGGGGAGGGGCAGGCCAGTGACCCCCCCCCCCCCCCAGTGTCATGTGTATAGGGGGGAGGGGCAGACCAGTGACCCCCCCCCCCCCAGTGTCATGTGTTATAGGGGGGAGGGGCAGACCAGTGACCCCTCCCCCAGTGTCATGTGTTATAGGGGGAGGGGCAGACCAGTGACCCCTCCCCCCAGTGTCATGTGTTATAGGGGGAGGGGCAGACCAGTGACCCCTCCCCCCAGTGTCATGTGTTATAGGGGGAAGGGGCAGACCAGTGACCCCCCCCCCCCCAGTGTCATGTGTTATAGGGGAGGGGCAGACCAGTGACCCCCCCCCCCCAGTGTCATGTGTTATAGGGGGAGGGGCAGACCAGTGACCCCTCCCCCCAGTGTCATGTGTTATAGGGGGAGGGGCAGACCAGTGACCCCTCCCCCCAGTGTCATGTGTTATAGGGGGGCAGGTCCTCGCGTCTCCCGCAATCTTCATGTCCGGTTTTCTGCCTCCAGGTCCCTCGGCTGCTGGGGTCCTCCAGGCCGGGCTGAGCGATGACCTCTCCAGGTTGACCTTCATGTCGGGGGTCAGCACGGCTGTGTACGGGATCCCGGGGTGCAGGGTGACGCGCTGCGGCTACACGGGGGAGGACGGGGTGGAGGTAAGTGAAGGAGCGGGGGTGAGGGCAGCCGCAGCACAGAGTATTTCAGGGGGGTCCTGCTGCCTCTGCAGATCTCGGTGCCCGGGGGCAGGCGGTGGAGCTGGCGGAGCGGCTGCTGCAGAACGCGGAGGTGAAGCTGGCGGGTCTGGCGGCGCGCGATAGTCTGCGGCTGGAGGCGGGGCTGTGCCTGTACGGGCAATGACATAGATGAGAGCACCACCCCGGTGGAGGCCAGTCTGGTGTGGACGCTAGGTGGGTGACACAGGGCCATCTCAGGGGTGACCGCCGCACACATTGTAACGACACCGCCTCTCCGCACAGGTAAACGCCGCAGGAGCAGCATGGACTTCCCCGGGGCCTCAGTCATTGTGCCGCAGATCAAAGGCAAAGTCACCCGGAAACGTGTGGGGCTGACATCCAGCGGACCCCCCCGCCCGGCAGCACACCCCCATACTGAACCTGGAGGGGCGTGTGATCGGTGAGTGGGGAGGGGCTGCGGCTCATCAGCACCCAGCAGTTATGTTACCCGTCATCCTTCTCTGCAGGTGAAGTGACCAGCGGCTGCCCCTCCCCCTGCCTGCGCCACAACGTGGCCATGGGATACGTGGAGCCCCAATACGCCAAAGCCGGAACCGCGCTGCGCCTGGAGGTCCGCAAGAAGATGGTGGACGGCGCCACCTGCAGGATGCCCTTCATACCGACCAAATATTATAATGTCAAGTAACAGGAGCTGCCCCCCCCCCCATATCAATTAGAAACCCCCCCATATGACTGCCCCCCCATATCAATCAGAAGCCCCCCCATATGACTGCCCCCTCATATCATCAGAAGCCCCCCCCATATGACTGCCCCCCCATATCAATCAGAAGCCCCCCCATATGACTGCCCCCTCATATCAATCAGAAGCCCCCCCATATGACTGCCCCCCCATATCAATCAGAAGCCCCCCCATATGACTGCCCCCCCCATATGACTGCCCCCCCATATGACTGCCCCCCTCATATCAATCAGAAGCCCCCCCATATGACTGCCCCCCCATATCAATCAGAAGCCCCCCCATATGACTGCCCCCCCCATATCAATCAGAAGCCCCCCCATATGACTGCCCCCCCCATATCAATCAGAAGCCCCCCCCATATGACTGCCCCCCATATCAATCAGAAGCCCCCCCATATGACTGCCCCCCCATATCAATCAGAAGCCCCCCCCATATCAATCAGAAGCCCCCCCCATATCAATCAGAAGCCCCCCCCATATGACTGCCCCCCTCATATCAATCAGAAGCCCCCCCATATGACTGCCCCCCCCCATATCAATCAGAAGCCCCCCCATATGACTGCCCCCCTCATATCAATCAGAAGCCCCCCCATATGACTGCCCCCCTCATATCAATCAGAAGCCCCCCCATATGACTGCCCCCCCCATATCAATCAGAAGCCCCCCCCCATATGACTGCCCCCCCATATCAATCAGAAGCCCCCCCATATGACTGCCCCCCATATCAATCAGAAGCCCCCCCCATATGACTGCCCCCCTCATATCAATCAGAAGCCCCCCCCATATGACTGCCCCCCCATATCAATCAGAAGCCCCCCCATATGACTGCCCCCTCATATCAATCAGAAGCCCCCCCATATGACTGCCCCCCCATATCAATCAGAAGCCCCCCCCATATGACTGCCCCCCATATCAATCAGAAGCCCCCCATATGACTGCCCCCCCATATCAATCAGAGCCCCCCCATATCAATCAGAAGCCCCCCCATATGACTGCCCCCCCCCATATCAATCAGAAGCCCCCCATATGACTGCCCCCCTCATATCAATCAGAAGCCCCCCCATATGACTGCCCCCCTCATATCAATCAGAAGCCCCCCCATATGACTGCCCCCCTCATATCAATCAGAAGCCCCCCCCATATGACAGCCCCCCCATATGACTGCCCCCCTCATATCAATCAGAAGCCCCCCCCATATGACTGCCCCCCTCATATCAATCAGAAGCCCCCCCATATGACTGCCCCCCCATATCAATCAGAAGCCCCCCCCATATGACTGCCCCCCCATATCAATCAGAAGCCCCCCCCCATATGACTGCCCCCCCATATCAATCAGAAGCCCCCCCCATATGACTGCCCCCCCATATCAATCAGAAGCCCCCCCATATGACTGCCCCCCCATATAAATCAGAAGCTCCCCCATATGACTGCCCCCCCATATCAATCAGAAGCCCCCCCCATATGACTGCCCCCCCATATCAATCAGAAGCCCCCCCATATGACTGCCCCCCCCATATCAAATCAGAAGCCCCCCCCATATGACTGCCCCCCCATATCAATCAGAAGCCCCCCCCATATGACTGCCCCCCATATCAATCAGAAGCCCCCCCATATGACTGCCCCCCCATATCAATCAGAAGCCCCCCCATATCAATCAGAAGCCCCCCCATATGACTGCCCCACCATATCAATCAGAAGCCCCCCATATGACTGCCCCCCCATATCAATCAGAAGCCCCCCCCATATGACTGCCCCCCCATATGACTGCCCCCCATATCAATCAGAACCCCCCCCATATGACTGCCCCCCCATATCAATCAGAAGCCCCCCCCATATGACTGCCCCCCCCCATATGACTGCCCCCCTCATATCAATCAGAAGCCCCCCCATATGACTGCCCCCCTCATATCAATCAGAAGCCCCCCCATATGACTGCCCCCCCCCATATGACTGCCCCCCTCATATCAATCAGAAGCCCCCCCATATGACTGCCCCCCTCATATCAATCAGAAGCCCCCCATATGACTGCCCCCCTCATATCAATCAGAAGCCCCCCCATATGACTGCCCCCCTCATATCAATCAGAAGCCCCCCCCCATATGACTGCCCCCCCATATCAATCAGAAGCCCCCCCATATGACTGCCCCCCCATATGACTGCCCCCCTCATATCAATCAGAAGACCCCCATATGACTGCCCCCCTCATATCAATCAGAAGCCCCCCCATATGACTGCCCCCCCCCATATGACTGCCCCCCTCATATCAATCAGAAGCCCCCCCATATGACTGCCCCCCTCATATCAATCAGAAGCCCCCCATATGACTGCCCCCCCCCATATCAATCAAAAGCCCCTCCCCATATGACTGCCCCCTCATATCAATCAGAAGCCCCCCCATATGACTGCCCCCCCCCATATCAATCAGAAGCCCCCCCATATGACTGCCCCCCATATGACTGCCCCCCATATCAATCAAAAGCCCCTCCCCATATGACTGCCCCCCCTCATATCAGAGGCCCCCCATATCAATCAGAAGCTCCCCCAATATGACTGCCCCCCCTCATATTAGAGGCCCCCTCATATCAATCAGAAGCCCCCCCCCCTCATATCAATCAGAAGCCCCCCCCCCTCATATCAATCAGAAGCCCCCCCCCTCATATCAATCAGAAGCCCCCCCCTCATATCAATCAGAAGCCCCCCCCCTCATATCAATCAGAAGCCCCCCCCCTCATATCAATCAGAAGCCCCCCCCCCTCATATCAATCAGAAGCCCCCCCATATCAATCAGAAGCCCCCCCCCATATGACTGCCCCCCATATCAATCAGAAGCCCCCCCATATGACTGCCCCCCCCATATCAATCAGAAGCCCCCCCCATATGACTGCCCCCCCATATCAATCAGAAGCCCCCCCCATATGACTGCCCCCCCATATCAATCAGAAGCCCCCCCCATATGACTGCCCCCCCATATCAATCAGAAGCCCCCCCCATATGACTGCCCCCCCATATCAATCAGAAGCCCCCCCATATCAATCAGAAGCCCCCCCATATGACTGCCCCACCATATCAATCAGAAGCCCCCCCATATGACTGCCCCCATATCAATCAGAAGCCCCCCCCATATGACTGCCCCCCCATATGACTGCCCCCCTCATATCAATCAGAAGCCCCCCCCCATATGACTGCCCCCCCATATCAATCAGAAGCCCCCCCATATGACTGCCCCCCCCATATGACTGCCCCCCTCATATCAATCAGAAGCCCCCCCATATGACTGCCCCCCTCATATCAATCAGAAGCCCCCCCATATGACTGCCCCCCCCCATATGACTGCCCCCCTCATATCAATCAGAAGCCCCCCCATATGACTGCCCCCCTCATATCAATCAGAAGCCCCCCATATGACTGCCCCCCTCATATCAATCAGAAGCCCCCCCATATGACTGCCCCCCCATATGACTGCCCCCCCCCATATCAATCAAAAGCCCCTCCCCATATGACTGCCCCCTCATATCAATCAGAAGCCCCCCCATATGACTGCCCCCCCCATATCAATCAGAAGCCCCCCCATATGACTGCCCCCCATATGACTGCCCCCCATATCAATCAAAAGCCCCTCCCCATATGACTGCCCCCCCTCATATCAGAGGCCCCCCATATCAATCAGAAGCTCCCCCAATATGACTGCCCCCCCTCATATTAGAGGCCCCCTCATATCAATCAGAAGCCCCCCCCCTCATATCAATCAGAAGCCCCCCCCTCATATCAATCAGAAGCCCCCCCTCATATCAATCAGAAGCCCCCCCCTCATATCAATCAGAAGCCCCCCCCCCTCATATCAATCAGAAGCCCCCCCCCCTCATATCAATCAGAAGCCCCCCCCCCCTCATATCAATCAGAAGCCCCCCATATGACTGCCCCCCCCATATCAATCAGAAGCCCCCCCATATGACTGCCCCCCCCGTATCAATCAGAAGCCCCCCCATATGACTGCCCCCCCCCCATATCAATCAGAAGCTCCCCCAATATGACTGCCCCCCCTCATATTAGAGGCCCCCTCATATCAATCAGAAGCCCCCCCCTCATATCAATCAGAAGCCCCCCCCCCTCATATCAATCAGAAGCCCCCCCCCCTCATATCAATCAGAAGCCCCCCCCCCTCATATCAATCAGAAGCCCCCCCCCCTCATATCAATCAGAAGCCCCCCCCCCTCATATCAATCAGAAGCCCCCCCCTCATATCAATCAGAAGCCCCCCCCTCATATCAATCAGAAGCCCCCCCCTCATATCAATCAGAAGCCCCCCCTCATATCAATCAGAAGCCCCCCCTCATATCAATCAGAAGCCCCCCCTCATATCAATCAGAAGCCCCCCCCCTCATATCAATCAGAAGCCCCCCCTCATATCAATCAGAAGCCCCCCCCCTCATATCAATCAGAAGCCCCCCCTCATATCAATCAGAAGCCCCCCTCATATCAATCAGAAGCCCCTCCCCCATATCAATCAGAAGCCCCCCCATATGACTGCCCCCCCCCCCGTATCAATCAGAAGCCCCCCCCCCTCATATCAATCAGAAGCCCCTCCCCCTTTTCCACTCCTGCAGCCCTTGACTATGTGAAGTTTTGGTGTCCCCCATCTCTCAGGTTTCTCAGTCACTCAGGTCCTGGCTCCGGGGGCTCTTCAGGCCGGAGGGTTGTATTTACTGGGACTGCAGCTCTGTGCGAAGCGTGTCTTACATGGGACTGCAGCTCTGTGCGAAGCGTGTCTTACATGGGACTGCAGCTCTGTGCGAAGCGTGTCTTACATGGGACTGCAGCTCTGTGCGAAGCGTGTCTTACATGGGACTGCAGCTCTGTGCGAAGCGTGTCTTACATGGGACTGCAGCTCTGTGCGAAGCGTGTCTTACATGGGACTGCAGCTCTGTGCGAAGCGTGTCTTACATGGGACTGCCAGTGACGTCTCCTGTGCTGCTCTTTATATTCGGAAATTATGTAAATTTTGTAGCAAATTAAAAACGGTTCAATTATCACCAAGATGTCACCAGAGGCGAGAGGATCCCCCCATCACATCCCTGGCACCCCAATATATGTCTGTATGTGTGTGTACACTGACCGGCCACGTTATTAGGTACACCACGCTAGTAACGGGTTGGACCCCCTTTTGCCTTCAGAACTGCCCCAATTCTTCGTGGCATAGATACAACAAGGTGCTGGAAGCTCCTCAGAGATTTTGGTCCATAGTGACATGATGGCATCACACAGTTGCCGCAGATTTGTCGGCTGCACATCCATGATGCGAATCTCCCGCTCCACCACATCCCAAAGATGCTCTATTGGATTGAGATCTGGTGACTGTGGAGCCATTTGTGTCCAGTGACCTCATTGTCATGTTCAAGAAACCAGTCTGAGATGATTCCAGCTTTATGACATGGCGCATTATCCTGCTGAAAGTAGCCATCAGATGTTACAGGGTACATTGTGCTCATAAAGGGATGGACATGGTCAGCAACAATACTCAGGTAGGCTGTGGCGTTACCAAGGGGCCCTAAGACACCATGACACCAGCACCACCAGCCTGACCCGCTGATACAAGGCAGGATGGATCCATGACACCACCACCACCAGCCTGACCGCTGATACAAGGCAGGATGGATCCATGACACCACCACCACCACCAGCCTGAGCCGCTGATACAAGGCAGGATGATCCATGACACCACCACCACCAGCCTGAGCCGCTGATACAAGGCAGGATGGATCCATGACACCACCACCACCAGCCTGAGCCGCTGATACAAGGCAGGATGGATCCATGACACCACCACCAGCCTGACCCGCTGATACAAGGCAGGATGGATCCATGACACCACCACCACCAGCCTGAGCCGCTGATACAAGGCAGGATGGATCCATGACACCACCACCAGCCTGACCCGCTGATACAAGGCAGGATGGATCCATGACACCACCACCACCAGCCTGAGCCGCTGATACAAGGCAGGATGGATCCATGACACCAGCACCACCAGCCTGACCCGCTGATACAAGGCAGGATGGATCCATGACACCACCACCACCAGCCTGACCCGCTGATACAAGGCAGGATGGATCCATGACACCACCACCACCAGCCTGATCCGCTGATACAAGGCAGGATGGATCCATGACACCACCACCAGCCTGACCCGCTGATACAAGGCAGGATGGATCCATGACACCACCACCACCAGCCTGAGCCGCTGATACAAGGCAGGATGGATCCATGACACCACCACCACCAGCCTGACCCGCTGATACAAGGCAGGATGGATCCATGACACCACCAGCACCAGCCTGACCCGCTGATACAAGGCAGGATGGATCCATGACACCACCACCACCAGCCTGAGCCGCTGATACAAGGCAGGATGGATCCATGACACCACCACCACCAGCCTGAGCCGCTGATACAAGGCAGGATGGATCCATGACACCACCACCAGCCTGACCCGCTGATACAAGGCAGGATGGATCCATGACACCACCACCACCACCAGCCTGACCCGCTGATACAAGGCAGGATGGATCCATGACACCACCACCAGCATCCTGACCCGCTGATACAAGGCAGGATGGATCCATGACACCACCACCACCAGCCTGACCCGCTGATATAAGGCAGGATGGATACATGATACCCCCACCACCAGCCTGACCCGGTGACACAAGGCAGGATGGATCCATGACACCACCACCAGCCTGAGCCGCTGATACAAGGCAGGATGGATCCATGACACCACCACCAGCCTGACCCGCTGATACAAGGCAGGATGGATCCATGACACCACCACCACCAGCCTGACCCGCTGATACAAGGCAGGATGGATCCATGACACCACCAGCCTGAGCCGCTGATACAAGGCAGGATGGATCCATGACACCACCACCACCAGCCTGAGCCGCTGATACAAGGCAGGATGGATCCATGACACCACCACCAGCATCCTGACCCGCTGATACAAGGCAGGATGGATCCATGACACCACCACCACCAGCCTGACCCGCTGATATAAGGCAGGATGGATCCATGACACCAGCACCACCAGCCTGAGCCGCTGATACAAGGCAGGATGGATCCATGACACCACCACCACCAGCCTGAGCCGCTGATACAAGGCAGGATGGATCCATGACACCACCACCACCAGCCTGAGCCGCTGATACAAGGCAGGATGGATCCATGACACCACCAGCACCAGCCTGAGCCGCTGATACAAGGCAGGATGGATCCATGACACCACCACCACCAGCCTGAGCCGCTGATACAAGGCAGGATGGATCCATGACACCACCACCACCAGCCTGAGCCGCTGATACAAGGCATGATGGATCCATGACACCACCACCACCAGCCTGACCCGCTGATACATGGCAGGATGGATCCATGACACCACCACCACCAGCCTGACCCGCTGATACATGGCAGGATGGATCCATGACACCACCACCACCAGCCTGAGCCGCTGATACAAGGCAGGATGGATCCATGACACCACCACCACCAGCCTGAGCCGCTGATACAAGGCAGGATGGATCCATGACACCACCACCACCAGCCTGAGCCGCTGATACAAGGCAGGATGGATCCATGACACCCCCACCACCAGCCTGACCCGCTGATACAAGGCAGGATGGATCCATGACACCACCACCACCAGCCTGAGCCGCTGATACAAGGCAGGATGGATCCATGACACCACCACCACCAGCCTGACCCGCTGATACAAGGCAGGATGGATCCATGACACCACCACCACCAGCCTGAGCCGCTGATACAAGGCAGGATGGATCCATGACACCACCACCACCAGCCTGACCCGCTGATACAAGGCAGGATGGATCCATGACACCACCACCACCAGCCTGACCCGCTGATACAAGGCAGGATGGATCCATGACACCACCACCACCAGCCTGATCCGCTGATACAAGGCAGGATGGATCCATGACACCACCACCACCAGCCTGAGCCGCTGATACAAGGCAGGATGGATCCATGACACCACCACCACCAGCCTGACCCGCTGATACAAGGCAGGATGGATCCATGACACCAGCACCACCAGCCTGAGCCGCTGATACAAGGCAGGATGGATCCATGACACCACCACCACCAGCCTGAGCCGCTGATACAAGGCAGGATGGATCCATGACACCACCACCACCAGCCTGACCCGCTGATACAAGGCAGGATGGATCCATGACACCACCACCAGCCTGACCCGCTGATACAAGGCAGGATGGATCCATGACACCACCACCACCAGCCTGACCCGCTGATACAAGGCAGGATGGATCCATGACACCACCACCACCACCAGCCTGACCCGCTGATACAAGGCAGGATGGATCCATGACACCACCACCACCAGCCTGAGCCGCTGATACAAGGCAGGATGGATCCATGACACCACCACCACCAGCCTGACCCGCTGATACAAGGCAGGATGGATCCATGACACCACCACCACCAGCCTGACCCGCTGATACAAGGCAGGATGGATCCATGGCACCACCACCACCACCAGCCTGACCCGCTGATACAAGGCAGGATGGATCCATGACACCACCACCACCAGCCTGACCCGCTGATACAAGGCAGGATGGATCCATGACACCAGCACCACCAGCCTGACCCGCTGATACAAGGCAGGATGGATCCATGACACCACCACCACCAGCCTGAGCCACTGATACAAGGCAGGATGGATCCATGACACCACCACCACCAGCCTGACCCGCTGATACAAGGCAGGATGGATCCATGACACCACCACCACCAGCCTGACCCGCTGATACAAGGCAGGATGGATCCATGACACCACCAGCACCAGCCTGAGCCGCTGATACAAGGCAGGATGGATCCATGACACCAGCACCACCAGCCTGACCCGCTGATACAAGGCAGGATGGATCCATGACACCACCACCACCAGCCTGAGCCGCTGATACAAGGCAGGATGGATCCATGACACCACCAGCACCAGCCTGAGCCGCTGATACAAGGCAGGATGGATCCATGACACCAGCACCACCAGCCTGACCCGCTGATACAAGGCAGGATGGATCCATGACACCACCAGCACCAGCCTGACCCGCTGATACAAGGCAGGATGGATCCATGACACCAGCACCACCAGCCTGACCCGCTGATACAAGGCAGGATGGATCCATGACACCACCACCAGCCTGACCCGCTGATACAAGGCAGGATGGATCCATGACACCACCACCACCAGCCTGACCCGCTGATACAAGGCAGGATGGATCCATGACACCACCAGCACCAGCCTGAGCCGCTGATACAAGGCAGGATGGATCCATGACACCACCACCACCATCCTGACCCGCTGATACAAGGCAGGATGGATCCATGACACCACCACCACCAGCCTGACCCGCTGATACAAGGCAGGATGGATCCATGACACCACCACCACCAGCCTGACCCGCTGATACAAGGCAGGATGGATCCATGACACCACCAGCACCAGCCTGACCCGCTGATACAAGGCAGGATGGATCCATGACACCACCACCACCAGCCTGACCCTCTGATAGAAGGCAGGATGGATCCATGACACCACCACCACCAGCCTGAGCCGCTGATACAAGGCAGGATGGATCCATGACACCACCACCAGCCTGACCCGCTGATACAAGGCAGGATGGATCCATGACACCACCACCACCAGCCTGACCCGCTGATACAAGGCAGGATGGATCCATGACACCACCACCACCAGCCTGACCCGCTGATACAAGGCAGGATGGATCCATGACACCAGCACCACCAGCCTGACCCGCTGATACAAGGCAGGATGGATCCATGACACCACCACCACCAGCCTGACCCGCTGATACAAGGCAGGATGGATCCATGACACCACCACCACCAGCCTGACCCGCTGATACAAGGCAGGATGGATCCATGACACCACCACCACCAGCCTGAGCCGCTGATACAAGGCAGGATGGATCCATGACACCAGCACCACCAGCCTGACCCGCTGATACAAGGCAGGATGGATCCATGACACCACCACCACCAGCCTGAGCCGCTGATACAAGGCAGGATAGATCCATGACACCACCACCACCAGCCTGACCCGCTGATACAAGGCAGGATGGATCCATGACACCACCACCACCAGCCTGAACCGCTGATACAAGGCAGGATGGATCCATGACACCACCACCACCAGCCTGAGCCGCTGATACAAGGCAGGATGGATCCATGACACCACCACCAGCCTGACCCGCTGATACAAGGCAGGATGGATCCATGACACCCCCACCACCAGCCTGACCCGCTGATACAAGGCAGGATGGATCCATGACACCAGCACCACCAGCCTGAGCCGCTGATACAAGGCAGGATGGATCCATGACACCAGCACCACCAGCCTGAGCCGCTGATACAAGGCAGGATGGATCCATGACACCACCACCACCAGCCTGACCCTCTGATACAAGGCAGGATGGATCCATGACACCACCGCCACCAGCCTGACCCGCTGATACAAGGCAGGATGGATCCATGACACCACCACCACCAGCCTGACCCGCTGATACAAGGCAGGATGGATCCATGACACCACCACCACCAGCCTGACCCTCTGATACAAGGCAGGATGGATCCATGACACCAGCACCACCAGCCTGAGCCGCTGATACAAGGCAGGATGGATCCATGACACCAGCACCACCAGCCTGAGCCGCTGATACAAGGCAGGATGGATCCATGACACCACCACCACCAGCCTGACCCGCTGATACAAGGCAGGATGGATCCATGACACCACCAGCACCAGCCTGAGCCGCTGATACAAGGCAGGATGGATCCATGACACCACCACCACCATCCTGACCCGCTGATACAAGGCAGGATGGATCCATGACACCACCACCACCAGCCTGACCCGCTGATACAAGGCAGGATGGATCCATGACACCACCACCACCAGCCTGACCCGCTGATACAAGGCAGGATGGATCCATGACACCACCAGCACCAGCCTGACCCGCTGATACAAGGCAGGATGGATCCATGACACCACCACCACCAGCCTGACCCTCTGATAGAAGGCAGGATGGATCCATGACACCACCACCACCAGCCTGAGCCGCTGATACAAGGCAGGATAGATCCATGACACCACCACCACCAGCCTGACCCGCTGATACAAGGCAGGATGGATCCATGACACCACCACCACCAGCCTGAACCGCTGATACAAGGCAGGATGGATCCATGACACCACCACCACCAGCCTGAGCCGCTGATACAAGGCAGGATGGATCCATGACACCACCACCAGCCTGACCCGCTGATACAAGGCAGGATGGATCCATGACACCCCCACCACCAGCCTGACCCGCTGATACAAGGCAGGATGGATCCATGACACCAGCACCACCAGCCTGAGCCGCTGATACAAGGCAGGATGGATCCATGACACCAGCACCACCAGCCTGAGCCGCTGATACAAGGCAGGATGGATCCATGACACCACCACCACCAGCCTGACCCTCTGATACAAGGCAGGATGGATCCATGACACCACCGCCACCAGCCTGACCCGCTGATACAAGGCAGGATGGATCCATGACACCACCACCACCAGCCTGACCCGCTGATACAAGGCAGGATGGATCCATGACACCACCACCACCAGCCTGACCCTCTGATACAAGGCAGGATGGATCCATGACACCAGCACCACCAGCCTGAGCCGCTGATACAAGGCAGGATGGATCCATGACACCAGCACCACCAGCCTGAGCCGCTGATACAAGGCAGGATGGATCCATGACACCACCACCACCAGCCTGACCCTCTGATACAAGGCAGGATGGATCCATGACACCACCGCCACCAGCCTGACCCGCTGATACAAGGCAGGATGGATCCATGACACCACCACCACCAGCCTGACCCGCTGATACAAGGCAGGATGGATCCATGACACCACCACCACCAGCCTGACCCTCTGATACAAGGCAGGATGGATCCATGACACCAGCACCACCAGCCTGAGCCGCTGATACAAGGCAGGATGGATCCATGACACCACCACCAGCCTGAGCCGCTGATACAAGGCAGGATGGATCCATGACACCACCACCAGCCTGAGCCGCTGATACAAGGCAGGATGGATCCATGACACCACCACCACCAGCCTGACCCGCTGATACAAGGCAGGATGGATCCATGACACCACCACCACCAGCCTGACCCGCTGATACAAGGCAGGATGGATCCATGACACCACCACCACCAGCCTGAGCCGCTGATACAAGGCAGGATGGATCCATGACACCACCACCACCAGCCTGACCCGCTGATACAAGGCAGGATGGATCCATGACACCACCACCACCAGCCTGAGCCGCTGATACAAGGCAGGATGGATCCATGACACCACCAGCACCAGCCTGAGCCGCTGATACAAGGCAGGATGGGTCCATGACACCACCACCAGCCTGAGCCGCTGATACAAGGCAGGATGGATCCATGACACCACCACCACCAGCCTGACCCGCTGATACAAGGCAGGATGGATCCATGACACCAGCACCACCAGCCTGACCCTCTGATACAAGGCAGGATGGATCCATGACACCAGCACCACCAGCCTGAGCCGCTGATACAAGGCAGGATGGATCCATGACACCACCACCAGCCTGAGCCGCTGATACAAGGCAGGATGGATCCATGACACCAGCACCACCAGCCTGAGCCGCTGATACAAGGCAGGATGGATCCATGACACCACCACCACCAGCCTGAGCCGCTGATACAAGGCAGGATGGATCCATGACACCAGCACCACCAGCCTGAGCCGCTGATACAAGGCAGGATGGATCCATGACACCACCGCCACCAGCCTGAGCCGCTGATACAAGGCAGGATGGATCCATGACACCACCACCACCAGCCTGACCCTCTGATACAAGGCAGGATGGATCCATGACACCACCAGCACCAGCCTGACCCGCTGATACAAGGCAGGATGGATCCATGACACCACCACCACCAGCCTGACCCGCTGATACAAGGCAGGATGGATCCATGACACCACCACCAGCCTGACCCGCTGATACAAGGCAGGATGGATCCATGACACCACCACCACCAGCCTGACCCGCTGATACAAGGCAGGATGGATCCATGACACCACCAGCACCAGCCTGAGCCGCTGATACAAGGCAGGATGGATCCATGACACCACCACCACCAGCCTGAGCCGCTGATACAAGGCAGGATGGATCCATGACACCACCACCACCAGCCTGAGCCGCTGATACAAGGCAGGATGGATCCATGACACCAGCACCACCAGCCTGACCCGCTGATACAAGGCAGGATGGATCCATGACACCACCACCACCAGCCTGAGCCGCTGATACAAGGCAGGATGGATCCATGACACCACCACCAGCCTGAGCCGCTGATACAAGGCAGGATGGATCCATGACACCAGCACCACCAGCCTGACCCGCTGATACAAGGCAGGATGGATCCATGACACCACCAGCACCAGCCTGACCCGCTGATACAAGGCAGGATGGATCCATGACACCACCAGCCTGAGCCGCTGATACAAGGCAGGATGGATCCATGACACCACCACCACCAGCCTGACCCGCACACCCAACACCTACCCGGGCACACAGTCACCAGCCAGGACCACACACCCAGCATCTACCCGGGCACACAGTCACCAGCCAGGACCACACACCCAACATCTACCCGGGCACACAGTCACCAGCCAGGACCAGACACCCAACATCTACCCGGGCACACACTCACCAGCCAGGACCACACACCCAACACCTACCCGGGCACACAGTCACCAGCCAGGACCACACACCCAACATCTACCCGGGCACACAGTCACCAACCAGGACCACACACCCAACATCTACCCGGGCACACAGTCACCAGCCAGGACCACACACCCAACATCTACCCGGGCACACAGTCACCAACCAGGACCAGACACCCAACATCTACCCGGGCACACAGTCACCAGCCAGGGCCAGACACCCAACATCTACCCGGGCACACAGTCACCAGCCAGGACCACACACCCAACATCTACCCGGGCACACAGTCACCAACCAGGACCAGACACCCAACATCTACCCGGGCACACAGTCACCAGCCAGGACCACACAGCCAGCATCTACCCGGGCACACAGTCACCAGCCAGGACCACACACCCAACATCTACCCGGGCACACAGTCACCAGCCAGGACCACACACCCAACATCTACCCGGGCACACAGTCACCAGCCAGGACCACACACCCAACATCTACCCGGGCACACAGTCACCAGCCAGGACCAGACACCCAACATCTACCCGGGCACACAGTCACCAGCCAGGACCACACACCCAACATCAACCCGGGCACACAGTCACCAGCCAGGACCACATACCCAACATCTACCCGGGCACACAGTCACCAGCCAGGACCACACACCCAACATTTACCCGGGCACACAGTCACCAGCCAGGACCAGACACCCAACATCTACCCGGGCACACAGTCACCAGCCAGGACCACACACCCAACATCTACCCGGGCACACAGTCACCAGCCAGGACCACACACCCAACATCTACCCGGGCACACAGTCACCATCCAGGACCACACACCCAACACCTACCCGGGCACACAGTCACCAGCCAGGACCACACACCCAACATCTACCCGGGCACACAGTCACCAGCCAGGACCACACACCCAACATCTACCCGGGCACACAGTCACCAGCCAGGACCACACACCCAACATCTACCCGGGCACACAGTCACCAGCCAGGACCACACACCCTACATCTACCCGGGCACACAGTCACCATCCAGGGCCACACGCCCAACATCTACCCGGGCACACAGTCACCAGCCAGGACCAGACACCCAACATCTACCCGGGCACACAGTCACCAGCCAGGACCCTGTGTATGGGGGTGTAGTCACAGAGAGGTCAGAGCGCCCATGCTGACCCCTGACCACTGCTGGCTATGATAGAAAGGTGTCAGGACACAGGACATGGCAGCTCACTGTGTATGGGGGGTGTAGTCACAGAGGGGTCAGAGCACCCATGCTGACCCCTGACCACTGCTGGCTATGATAGAAAGGTGTCAGGACACACAGGACATGGCAGCTCGCTGTGTATGGGGGGTGTAGTCACAGAGGGGTCAGAGCGCCCATGCTGACCCCTGACCACTGCTGGCTATGATAGAAAGGTGTCAGGACACACAGGACATGGCAGCTCGCTGTGTATGGGGGGTGTAGTCACAGAGGGGTCAGAGCGCCCATGCTGACCCCTGACCACTGCTGGCTATGATAGAAAGGTGTCAGGACACACAGGACATGGCAGCTCGCTGTGTATGGGGGGGTGTAGTCACAGAGAGGTCAGAGCGCCCATGCTGACCCCTGACCACTGCTGGCTATGATAGAAAGGTGTCAGGACACACAGGACATGGCAGCTCGCTGTGTATGGGGGTGTAGTCACAGAGGGGTCAGAGCACCCATGCTGACCCCTGACCACTGCTGGCTATGATAGAAAGGTGTCAGGACATGGCAGCTCGCTGTGTATGGGGGGTGTAGTCACAGAGGGGTCAGAGCGCCCATGCTGACCCCTGACCACTGCTGGCTATGATAGAAAGGTGTCAGGACACACAGGACATGGCAGCTCACTGTGTATGAGGGGTGTAGTCACAGAGGGGTCAGAGCACCCATGCTGACCCCTGACCACTGCTGGCTATGGTAGAAAGGTGTCAGGACACACAGGACATGGCAGCTCGCTGTGTATGGGGGATGTAGTCACAGAGGGGTCAGAGCGCCCATGCTGACCCCTGACCACTGCTGGCTATGATAGAAAGGTGTCAGGACACACAGGACATGGCAGCTCGCTGTGTATGGGGGTGTAGTCACAGAGGGGTCAGAGCGCCCATGCTGACCCCTGACCACTGCTGGCTATGATAGAAAGGTGTCAGGACACACAGGACATGGCAGCTCGCTGTGTATGAGGGGTGTAGTCACAGAGGGGTCAGAGCCCCCATGCTGACCCCTGACCACTGCTGGCTATGATAGAAAGGTGTCAGGACACACAGGACATGGCAGCTCGCTGTGTATGGGGGGTGTAGTCACAGAGGGGTCAGAGCGCCCATGCTGACCCCTGACCACTGCTGGCTATGATAGAAAGGTGTCAGGACACACAGGACATGGCAGCTAGCTGTGTATGGGGGGTGTAGTCACAGAGGGGTCGGAGCGCCCATGCTGACCCCTGACCACTGCTGGCTATGATAGAAAGGTGTCAGGACACAGGACATGGCAGCTCGCTGTGTATGGGGGGTGTAGTCACAGAGAGGTCAGAGCACCCATGCTGACCCCTGACCACTGCTGGCTATGATAGAAAGGTGTCAGGACACAGGACATGGCAGCTCGCTGTGTATGGGGGGAGCAGTCACAGAGGGGTCAGAGCCTCCATGCTGACCCCTGACCACTGCTGGCTATGATAGAAAGGTGTCAGGACACACAGGACATGGCAGCTCGCTGTGTATGCGGGGTGTAGTCACAGAGGGGTCAGAGCACCCATGCTGACCCCTGACCACTGCTGGCTATGATAGAAAGGTGTCAGGACACAGGACATGGCAGCTCGCTGTGTATGGGGGGTGTAGTCACAGAGGGGTCAGAGCACCCATGCTGACCCCTGACCACTGCTGGCTATGATAGAAAGGTGTCAGGACACACAGGACATGGCAGCTCGCTGTGTATGGGGGGTGTAGTCACAGAGGGGTCAGAGCGCCCATGCTGACCCCTGACCACTGCTGGCTATGATAGAAAGGTGTCAGGACACACAGGACATGGCAGCTCGCTGTGTATGGGGGGTGTAGTCACAGAGAGGTCAGAGCACCCATGCTGACCCCTGACCACTGCTGGCTATGATAGGTGTCAGGACACAGGACATGGCAGCTCGCTGTGTATGGGGGGTGTAGTCACAGAGAGGTCAGAGCGCCCATGCTGACCCCTGACCACTGCTGGCTATGATAGAAAGGTGTCAGGACACACAGGACATGGCAGCTCGCTGTGTATGGGAGGTGTAGTCACAGAGGGGTCAGAGCGCCCATGCTGACCCCAGACCACTGCTGGCTATGATAGAAAGGTGTCAGGACACACAGGACATGGCAGCTCGCTGTGTATGGGGGTGTAGTCACAGAGGGGTCAGAGCGCCCATGCTGACCCCTGACCACTGCTGGCTATGATAGAAAGGTGTCAGGACACAGGACATGGCAGCTCCCTGTGTATGGGGGGTGTAGTCACAGAGGGGTCAGAGCGCCCATGCTGACCCCTGACCACTGCTGGCTATGATAGAAAGGTGTCAGGACACACAGGACATGGCAGCTAGCTGTGTATGGGGGTGTAGTCACAGGGGGGTCAGAGCGCCCATGCTAACCGCTGACCACTGCTGGCTATGATAGAAAGGTGTCAGGACACACAGGACATGGCAGCTTGCTGTGTATGGGGGTTGTACTCACAGAGAGACCAGAGCGCCCATGCTGACCCCTGACCACTGCTTGCTATGATAGAAAGGTGTCAGGACACAGGACATGGCAGCTCGCTGTGTATAAAGGGTTTAGTCACAGAGGGGTCAGAGCCCCCATGCTGACCCCTGACCACTGCTGGCTATGATAGAAAGGTGTCAGGACACACAGGACATGGCAGCTCGCTGTGTATGGGGGTGTAGTCACAGAGGGGTCAGAGCGCCCACGCTGACCCCTGACCACTGCAGGCTATGATAGAAAGGTGTCAGGACACAGGACATGGCAGCTCGCTGTGTATGAGGGGTGTAGTCACAGAGGGGTCAGAGCCCCCATGCTGACCCCTGACCACTGCTGGCTATGATAGAAAAGTGTCAGGACACACAGGACATGGCAGCTCGCTGTGTATGGGGGTGTAGTCACAGAGGGGTCAGAGCGCCCATGCTGACCCCTGACCACTGCTGGCTATGATAGAAAGGTGTCAGGACACACAGGACATGGCAGCTAGCTGTGTATGGGGGGTGTAGTCACAGAGGGGTCGGAGCGCCCATGCTGACCCCTGACCACTGCTGGCTATGATAGAAAGGTGTCAGGACACAGGACATGGCAGCTCGCTGTGTATGGGGGGTGTAGTCACAGAGAGGTCAGAGCACCCATGCTGACCCCTGACCACTGCTGGCTATGATAGAAAGGTGTCAGGACACACAGGACATGGCAGCTCGCTGTGTATGGGGGGTGTAGTCACAGAGGGGTCAGAGCACCCATGCTGACCCCTGACCACTGCTGGCTATGATAGAAAGGTGTCAGGACACACAGGACATGGCAGCTCGCTGTGTATGGGGGTGTAGTCACAGAGGGGTCAGAGCGCCCATGCTGACCCCTGACCACTGCTGGCTATGATAGAAAGGTGTCAGGACACACAGGACATGGCAGCTCGCTGTGTATGGGGGTGTAGTCACAGGGGGGTCAGAGCGCCCATGCTGACCGCTGACCACTGCTGGCTATGATAGAAAGGTGTCAGGACACACAGGACATGGCAGCTTGCTGTGTATGGGGGTTGTAGTCACAGAGAGACCAGAGCGCCCATGCTGACCCCTGACCACTGCTGGCTATGATAGAAAGGTGTCAGGACACACAGGACATGGCAGCTCGCTGTGTATGGGGGTGTAGTCACAGAGGGGTCAGAGCGCCCATGCTGACCCCTGACCACTGCTGGCTATGATAGAAAGGTGTCAGGACACAGGACATGGCAGCTCCCTGTGTATGGGGGGTGTAGTCACAGAGGGGTCAGAGCGCCCATGCTGACCCCTGACCACTGCTGGCTATGATAGAAAGGTGTCAGGACACACAGGACATGGCAGCTCGCTGTGTATGGGGGGGTGTAGTCACAGAGAGGTCAGAGCACCCATGCTGACCCCTGACCACTGCTGGCTATGATAGAAAGGTGTCAGGACACACAGGACATGGCAGCTCGCTGTGTATGGGGGGAGCAGTCACAGAGGGGTCAGAGCACCCATGCTGACCCCTGACCACTGCTGGCTATGATAGAAAGGTGTCAGGACACACAGGACATGGCAGCTCGCTGTGTATGGGGGGTTTAGTCACAGAGGGGTCAGAGCATCCATGCTGACACCTGACCACTGCTGGCTATGATAGAAAGGTGTCAGGACACACAGGACATGGCAGCTCGCTGTGTATGGGGGTGTAGTCACAGAGGGGTCAGAGCGCCCATGCTGACCCCTGACCACTGCTGGCTATGATAGAAAGGTGTCAGGACACACAGGACATGGCAGCTCGCTGTGTATGGGGGGTGTAGTCACAGAGAGGTCAGAGCACCCATGCTGACCCCTGACCACTGCTGGCTATGATAGAAAGGTGTCAGGACACACAGGACATGGCAGCTCGCTGTGTATGGGGGGTGTAGTCACAGAGAGGTCAGAGCACCCATGCTGACCCCTGACCACTGCTGGCTATGATAGAAAGGTGTCAGGACACACAGGACATGGCAGCTCGCTGTGTATGGGGGGTGTAGTCACAGAGGAGTCAGAGCGCCCATGCTGACCCCTGACCACTGCTGGCTATGATAGAAAGGTGTCAGGACACAGGACATGGCAGCTCGCTGTGTATGGAGGGAGTAGTCACCGAGGGGTCAGAGCGCCCATGCTGACCCCTGACCACTGCTGGCTATGATAGAAAGGTGTCAGGACACACAGGACATGGCAGCTCGCTGTGTATGGGGGGTGTAGTCACAGACGGAGGGAAAATAAAGCACCCATGCTGACCCCTAACTACTGCTGGCTGTGATAGAAAGGTGTCAGGACACACAGGACATGGCAGCTCGCTGTGTATGGGGGGTGTAGTCACAGAGGGGTCAGAGCGCCCATGCTGACCCCTGACCACTGCTGGGTATGATAGAAAGGTGTCAGGACACACAGGACATGGCAGCTCGCTGTGTATGGGGGTGTAGTCACAGAGGGGTCAGAGCCCCCATGCTGACCCCTGACCACTGCTGGCTGTGATAGAAAGGTGTCAGGACACAGGACATGGCAGCTCGCTGTGTATGGGGGGTGTAGTCACAGAGGGGTCAGAGCGCCCATGCTGACCACTGCTGGGTATGATAGAAAGGTGTCAGGACATGGCAGCTCGCTGTGTATGGGGGGTGTAGTCACAGAGGGGTCAGAGCGCCCATGCTGACCCCTGACCACTGCAGGCTATGATAGAAAGGTGTCAGGACACACAGGACATAGCAGCTCGCTGTGTATGGGGGGTGTAGTCACAGAGGGGTCAGAGCACCCATGCTGACCCCTGACCACTGCTGGCTATGATAGAAAGGTGTCAGGACACAAGACATGGCAGCTCGCAGTGTATGGGGGGTGTAGTCACAGAGGGGTCAGACCCCCATGCTGACCCCTGACCACTGCTGGCTATGATAGAAAGGTGTCAGGACACACAGGACATGGCAGCTCGCTGTGTATGGGGGTGTAGTCACAGAGGGGTCAGAGCCCCCATGCTGACCCCTGACCACTGCTGTCTGTGATAGAAAGGTGTCAGGACACAGGACATGGCAGCTCGCTGTGTATGGGGGGTGTAGTCACAGAGGGGTCAGAGCGCCCATGCTGACCACTGCTGGGTATGATAGAAAGGTGTCAGGACATGGCAGCTCGCTGTGTATGGGGGGTGTAGTCACAGAGGGGTCAGAGCGCCCATGCTGACCCCTGACCACTGCAGGCTATGATAGAAAGGTGTCAGGACACACAGGACATAGCAGCTCGCTGTGTATGGGAGGTGTAGTCACAGAGAGGTCAGAGCACCCATGCTGACCCCTGCCCACTGCTGGCTGTGATAGAAAGGTGTCAGGACACAGGACATGGCAGCTCGCTGTGTATGGGGGATGTAGTCACAGAGGGGTCAGAGCACCCATGCTGACCCCTGACCACTGCTGGCTATGATAGAAAGGTGTCAGGACACAAGACATGGCAGCTCGCTGTGTATGGGGGGTGTAGTCACAGAGGGGTCAGAGCCCCCATGCTGACCCCTGACCACTGCTGGCTATGATAGAAAGGTGTCAGGACACACAGGACATGGCAGCTCGCTGTGTATAGGGGTGTAGTCACAGAGGGGTCAGAGCCCCCATGCTGACCCCTGACCACTGCTGGCTGTGATAGAAAGGTGTCAGGACACAGGACATGGCAGCTCGCTGTGTATGGGGGGTGTAGTCACAGAGAGGTCAGAGCGCCCATGCTGACCCCTGACCACTGCAGGCTATGATAGAAAGGTGTCAGGACACACAGGACATGGCAGCTCGCTGTGTATGGGGGGTGTAGTCACAGAGGGGTCAGAGCGCCCATGCTGACCCCTGACCACTGCAGGCTATGATAGAAAGGTGTCAGGACACACAGGACATGGCAGCTCGCTGTGTATGGGGGGTGTAGTCACAGAGGGGTCAGAGCGCCCATGCTGACCCCTGACCACTGCTGGCTATGATAGAAAGGTGTCAGGACACAGGACATGGCAGCTCGCTGTGTACGGGGGGTGTAGTCACAGAGGGGTCAGAGCACCCATGCTGACCCCTGACCACTGCTGGCTATGATAGAAAGGTGTCAGGACACACAGGACATGGCAGCTCGCTGTGTATGGGGGGTGTAGACACAGACGGAGGGAAAATAAAGCACCCATGCTGACCCCTGACCACTGCTGGCTATGATAGAAAGGTGTCAGGACACACAGGACATGGCAGCTCGCTGTGTATGGGGGGTGTAGTCACAGAGAGGTCAGAGCGCCCATGCTGACCCCTGACCACTGCTGGCTGTGATAGAAAGGTGTCAGGACACACAGGACATGGCAGCTCGCTGTGTATGGGGGGTGTAGTCACAGAGGGGTCAGAGCGCCCATGCTGACCCCTGACCACTGCTGGGTATGATAGAAAGGTGTCAGGACACAGGACATGGCAGCTCACTGTGTATGGGGGGTGTAGTCACAGAGGGGTCACAGCACCCATGCTGACCCCTGACCACTGCTGGCTATGATAGAAAGGTGTCAGGACACACAGGACATGGCAGCTCGCTGTGTATGGGGGTGGTGTCACAGAGGGGTCAGAGCACCCATGCTGACCCCTGACCACTGCTGGCTATGATAGAAAGGTGTCAGGACACAAGACATGGCAGCTCGCTGTGTATGGGGGGTGTAGTCACAGAGGGGTCAGAGCCCCCATGCTGACCCCTGACCACTGCTGGCTATGATAGAAAGGTGTCAGGACACACAGGACATGGCAGCTTGCTGTGTATGGGGAGGTGTAGTCACAGAGGGGTCAGAGCGCCCATGCTGACCCCTGACCATGGCTGGCTATGATAGAAAGGTGTCAGGACACACAGGACATGGCTGCTCGCTGTGTATGGGGGATGTAGTCACAGAGGGGTCAGAGCGCCCATGCTGACCCCTGACCACTGCTGGCTATGATAGAAAGGTGTCAGGACACAGGACATGGCTGCTCGCTGTGTATGGGGGGTGTAGTCACAGAGAGGTCAGAGCGCCCATGCTGACCCCTGACCACTGCTGGCTATGATAGAAAGGTGTCAGGACACAGGACATGGCAGCTCGCTGTGTATGGGGGTGTAGTCACAGAGGGGTCAGAGCGCCCATGCTGATCCCTGACCACTGCTGGCTATGATAAAAAGGTGTCAGGACACACAGGACATGGCAGCTCGCTGTGTATGGGGGGTGTAGTCACAGGAGGGTCAGAGCGCCCATGCTGACCCCTGACCACTGCTGGCTATGATAGAAAGGTGTCAGGACACACAGGACATGGCAGCTCGCTGTGTATGGGGGTGTAGTCACAGAGGGGTCAGAGCGCCCATGCTGACCCCTGACCACTGCTGGCTATGATAGAAAGGTGTCAGGACACACAGGACATGGCAGCTCGCTGTGTATGGGGGGTGTAGTCACAGAGGGGTCAGAGCGCCCATGCTGCCCCCTGACCACTGCTGGCTATGATAGAAAGGTGTCAGGACATGGCAGCTCACTGTGTATGGGGGTGTAGTCGCAGAGAGGTCAGAGCGCCCATGCTGACCCCTGACCACTGCTGGCTATGATAGAAAGGTGTCAGGACACACAGGACATGGCAGCTCCCTGTGTATGGGGGGTGTAGTCACAGAGGGGTCAGAGCGCCCATGCTGACCCCTGACCACTGCTGGCTATGATAGAAAGGTGTCAGGACACAGGACATGGCAGCTCGCTGTGTATGGAGGGTGTAGTCACAGAGGGGTCAGAGCACCCATGCTGACCCCTGACCACTGCTGGCTATGATAGAAAGGTGTCAGGACACAGGACATGGCAGCTCGCTGTGTATGGGGGGTGTAGTCACAGAGGGGTCAGAGCGCCCATGCTGACCCCTGACCACTGCTGGCTATGATAGAAAGGTGTCAGGACACAGGACATGGCAGCTCGCTGTGTATGGGGGGTGTAGTCACAGAGGGGTCAGAGCACCCATGCTGACCCCTGACCACTGCTGGCTATGATAGAAAGGTGTCAGGACACACAGGACATGGCCGCTCGCTGTGTATGGGGGGTGTAGTCACAGAGGGGTCAGAGCGCCCATGCTGACCCCTGACCACTGCTGGCTATGATAGAAAGGTGTCAGGACACACAGGACATGGCAGCTCGCTGTGTATGGGGGGTGTAGTCACAGAGGGGTCAGAGCACCCATGCTGACCACTGCTGGCTATGATAGAAAGGTGTCAGGACACACAGGACATGGCAGCTCGCTGTGTATGGGGGGTGTAGTCACAGAGGGGTCAGAGCACCCATGCTGACCCCTGACCACTGCTGGCTATGATAGAAAGGTGTCAGGACACACAGGACATGGCAGCTTGCTGTGTATGGGGAGGTGTAGTCACAGAGGGGTCAGAGCGCCCATGCTGACCCCTGACCATGGCTGGCTATGATAGAAAGGTGTCAGGACACACAGGACATGGCTGCTCGCTGTGTATGGGGGATGTAGTCACAGAGGGGTCAGAGCGCCCATGCTGACCCCTGACCACTGCTGGCTATGATAGAAAGGTGTCAGGACACAGGACATGGCTGCTCGCTGTGTATGGGGGGTGTAGTCACAGAGAGGTCAGAGCGCCCATGCTGACCCCTGACCACTGCTGGCTATGATAGAAAGGTGTCAGGACACAGGACATGGCAGCTCGCTGTGTATTGGGGTGTAGTCACAGAGGGGTCAGAGCGCCCATGCTGATCCCTGACCACTGCTGGCTATGATAGAAAGGTGTCAGGACACACAGGACATGGCAGCTCGCTGTGTATGGGGGGTGTAGTCAAAGAGGGGTCAGAGCCCCCATGCTGACCCCTGACCACTGCTGGCTATGATAGAAAGGTGTCAGGACACACAGGACATGGCAGCTTGCTGTGTATGGGGAGGTGTAGTCACAGAGGGGTCAGAGCGCCCATGCTGACCCCTGACCATGGCTGGCTATGATAGAAAGGTGTCAGGACACACAGGACATGGCTGCTCGCTGTGTATGGGGGATGTAGTCACAGAGGGGTCAGAGCGCCCATGCTGACCCCTGACCACTGCTGGCTATGATAGAAAGGTGTCAGGACACAGGACATGGCAGCTCGCTGTGTATGGGGGGTGTAGTCACAGAGGGGTCAGAGCACCCATGCTGACCACTGCTGGCTATGATAGAAAGGTGTCAGGACACACAGGACATGGCAGCTCGCTGTGTATGGGGGATGTAGTCACAGAGGGGTCAGAGCACCCATGCTGCCCCCTGACCACTGCTGGCTATGATAGAAAGGTGTCAGGACATGGCAGCTCACTGTGTATGGGGGTGTAGTCACAGAAAGGTCAGAGCGCCCATGCTGACCCCTGACCACTGCTGGCTATGATAGAAAGGTGTCAGGACACACAGGACATGGCAGCTCCCTGTGTATGGGGGGTGTAGTCACAGAGGGGTCAGAGCGCCCATGCTGACCCCTGACCACTGCTGGCTATGATAGAAAGGTGTCAGGACACAGGACATGGCAGCTCGCTGTGTATGGAGGGTGTAGTCACAGAGGGGTCAGAGCACCCATGCTGACCCCTGACCACTGCTGGCTATGATAGAAAGGTGTCAGGACACAGGACATGGCAGCTCGCTGTGTATGGGGGGTGTAGTCACAGAGGGGTCAGAGCGCCCATGCTGACCCCTGACCACTGCTGGCTATGATAGAAAGGTGTCAGGACACAGGACATGGCAGCTCGCTGTGTATGGGGGGTGTAGTCACAGAGGGGTCAGAGCACCCATGCTGACCCCTGACCACTGCTGGCTATGATAGAAAGGTGTCAGGACACACAGGACATGGCCGCTCGCTGTGTATGGGGGGTGTAGTCACAGAGGGGTCAGAGCGCCCATGCTGACCCCTGACCACTGCTGGCTATGATAGAAAGGTGTCAGGACACACAGGACATGGCAGCTCGCTGTGTATGGGGGGTGTAGTCACAGAGGGGTCAGAGCACCCATGCTGACCACTGCTGGCTATGATAGAAAGGTGTCAGGACACACAGGACATGGCAGCTCGCTGTGTATGGGGGATGTAGTCACAGAGGGGTCAGAGCGCCCATGCTGCCCCCTGACCACTGCTGGCTATGATAGAAAGGTGTCAGGACATGGCAGCTCACTGTGTATGGGGGTGTAGTCACAGAGAGGTCAGAGCGCCCATGCTGACCCCTGACCACTGCTGGCTATGATAGAAAGGTGTCAGGACACACAGGACATGGCAGCTCCCTGTGTATGGGGGGTGTAGTCACAGAGGGGTCAGAGCGCCCATGCTGACCCCTGACCACTGCTGGCTATGATAGAAAGGTGTCAGGACACAGGACATGGCAGCTCGCTGTGTATGGAGGGTGTAGTCACAGAGGGGTCAGAGCACCCATGCTGACCCCTGACCACTGCTGGCTATGATAGAAAGGTGTCAGGACACAGGACATGGCAGCTCGCTGTGTATGGGGGGTGTAGTCACAGAGGGGTCAGAGCGCCCATGCTGACCCCTGACCACTGCTGGCTATGATAGAAAGGTGTCAGGACACAGGACATGGCAGCTCGCTGTGTATGGGGGGTGTAGTCACAGAGGGGTCAGAGCACCCATGCTGACCCCTGACCACTGCTGGCTATGATAGAAAGGTGTCAGGACACACAGGACATGGCCGCTCGCTGTGTATGGGGGGTGTAGTCACAGAGGGGTCAGAGCGCCCATGCTGACCCCTGACCACTGCTGGCTATGATAGAAAGGTGTCAGGACACACAGGACATGGCAGCTCGCTGTGCATGGGGGGTGTAGTCACAGAGGGGTCAGAGCACCCATGCTGACCACTGCTGGCTATGATAGAAAGGTGTCAGGACACACAGGACATGGCAGCTCGCTGTGTATGGGGGATGTAGTCACAGAGGGGTCAGAGCACCCATGCTGACCCCTGACCACTGCTGGCTATGATAGAAAGGTGTCAGGACACACAGGACATGGCAGCTCGCTGTGTATGTGGGGTGTAGTCACAGAGGAGTCAGAGCGCCCATGCTGACCCCTGACCACTGCTGGCTATGATAGAAAGGTGTCAGGACACACAGGACATGGCAGCTCGCTGTGTATGGGGGGTGTAGTCACAGAGGGGTCAGAGCACCCATGCTGACCCCCTGACCACTGCTGGCTATGATAGAAAGGTGTCAGGACACAGGACATGGCAGCTCGCTGTGTATGGGGGGTGTAGTCACAGAGGGGTCAGAGCACCCATGCTGACCCCTGACCACTGCTGGCTATGATAGAAAGGTGTCAGGACACACAGGACATGGCCGCTCGCTGTGTATGGGGGGTGTAGTCACAGAGGGGTCAGAGCGCCCATGCTGACCCCTGACCACTGCTGGCTATGATAGAAAGGTGTCAGGACACACAGGACATGGCAGCTCGCTGTGTATGGGGGGTGTAGTCACAGAGGGGTCAGAGCACCCATGCTGACCACTGCTGGCTATGATAGAAAGGTGTCAGGACACACAGGACATGGCAGCTCGCTGTGTATGGGGGGTGTAGTCAAAGAGGGGTCAGAGCCCCCATGCTGACCCCTGACCACTGCTGGCTATGATAGAAAGGTGTCAGGACACACAGGACATGGCAGCTTGCTGTGTATGGGGAGGTGTAGTCACAGAGGGGTCAGAGCGCCCATGCTGACCCCTGACCATGGCTGGCTATGATAGAAAGGTGTCAGGACACACAGGACATGGCTGCTCGCTGTGTATGGGGGATGTAGTCACAGAGGGGTCAGAGCGCCCATGCTGACCCCTGACCACTGCTGGCTATGATAGAAAGGTGTCAGGACACAGGACATGGCTGCTCGCTGTGTATGGGGGGTGTAGTCACAGAGAGGTCAGAGCGCCCATGCTGACCCCTGACCACTGCTGGCTATGATAGAAAGGTGTCAGGACACACAGGACATGGCAGCTCGCTGTGTATGTGGGGTGTAGTCACAGAGGGGTCAGAGCACCCATGCTGACCCCTGACCACTGCTGGCTATGATAGAAAGGTGTCAGGACACAGGACATGGCAGCTCGCTGTGTATGGGGGGTGTAGTCACAGAGGGGTCAGAGCACCCATGCTGACCCCTGACCACTGCTGGCTATGATAGAAAGGTGTCAGGACACACAGGACATGGCAGCTCGCTGTGTATGGGGGGTGTAGTCACAGAGGGGTCAGAGCGCCCATGCTGACCCCTGACCACTGCTGGCTATGATAGAAAGGTGTCAGGACACACAGGACATGGCAGCTCGCTGTGTATGGGGGGTGTAGTCACAGAGAGGTCAGAGCACCCATGCTGACCCCTGACCACTGCTGGCTATGATAGGTGTCAGGACACAGGACATGGCAGCTCGCTGTGTATGGGGGGTGTAGTCACAGAGAGGTCAGAGCGCCCATGCTGACCCCTGACCACTGCTGGCTATGATAGAAAGGTGTCAGGACACACAGGACATGGCAGCTCGCTGTGTATGGGAGGTGTAGTCACAGAGGGGTCAGAGCGCCCATGCTGACCCCAGACCACTGCTGGCTATGATAGAAAGGTGTCAGGACACACAGGACATGGCAGCTCGCTGTGTATGGGGGTGTAGTTACAGAGGGGTCAGAGCGCCCATGCTGACCCCTGACCACTGCTGGCTATGATAGAAAGGTGTCAGGACACAGGACATGGCAGCTCCCTGTGTATGGGGGGTGTAGTCACAGAGGGGTCAGAGCGCCCATGCTGACCCCTGACCACTGCTGGCTATGATAGAAAGGTGTCAGGACACACAGGACATGGCAGCTAGCTGTGTATGGGGGTGTAGTCACAGGGGGGTCAGAGCGCCCATGCTAACCGCTGACCACTGCTGGCTATGATAGAAAGGTGTCAGGACACACAGGACATGGCAGCTTGCTGTGTATGGGGGTTGTACTCACAGAGAGACCAGAGCGCCCATGCTGACCCCTGACCACTGCTTGCTATGATAGAAAGGTGTCAGGACACAGGACATGGCAGCTCGCTGTGTATAAAGGGTTTAGTCACAGAGGGGTCAGAGCCCCCATGCTGACCCCTGACCACTGCTGGCTATGATAGAAAGGTGTCAGGACACACAGGACATGGCAGCTCGCTGTGTATGGGGGTGTAGTCACAGAGGGGTCAAAGCGCCCACGCTGACCCCTGACCACTGCTTGCTATGATAGAAAGGTGTCAGGACACAGGACATGGCAGCTCGCTGTGTATGAGGGGTGTAGTCACAGAGGGGTCAGAGCCCCCATGCTGACCCCTGACCACTGCTGGCTATGATAGAAAGGTGTCAGGACACACAGGACATGGCAGCTCGCTGTGTATGGGGGTGTAGTCACAGAGGGGTCAGAGCGCCCATGCTGACCCCTGACCACTGCTGGCTATGATAGAAAGGTGTCAGGACACACAGGACATGGCAGCTAGCTGTGTATGGGGGGTGTAGTCACAGAGGGGTCGGAGCGCCCATGCTGACCCCTGACCACTGCTGGCTATGATAGAAAGGTGTCAGGACACAGGACATGGCAGCTCGCTGTGTATGGGGGGTGTAGTCACAGAGAGGTCAGAGCACCCATGCTGACCCCTGACCACTGCTGGCTATGATAGAAAGGTGTCAGGACACACAGGACATGGCAGCTCGCTGTGTATGGGGGGTGTAGTCACAGAGGGGTCAGAGCACCCATGCTGACCCCTGACCACTGCTGGCTATGATAGAAAGGTGTCAGGACACACAGGACATGGCAGCTCGCTGTGTATGGGGGTGTAGTCACAGAGGGGTCAGAGCGCCCATGCTGACCCCTGACCACTGCTGGCTATGATAGAAAGGTGTCAGGACACACAGGACATGGCAGCTCGCTGTGTATGGGGGTGTAGTCACAGGGGGGTCAGAGCGCCCATGCTGACCGCTGACCACTGCTGGCTATGATAGAAAGGTGTCAGGACACACAGGACATGGCAGCTTGCTGTGTATGGGGGTTGTAGTCACAGAGAGACCAGAGCGCCCATGCTGACCCCTGACCACTGCTGGCTATGATAGAAAGGTGTCAGGACACACAGGACATGGCAGCTCGCTGTGTATGGGGGTGTAGTCACAGAGGGGTCAGAGCGCCCATGCTGACCCCTGACCACTGCTGGCTATGATAGAAAGGTGTCAGGACACAGGACATGGCAGCTCCCTGTGTATGGGGGGAGCAGTCACAGAGGGGTCAGAGCGCCCATGCTGACCCCTGACCACTGCTGGCTATGATAGAAAGGTGTCAGGACACACAGGACATGGCAGCTCGCTGTGTATGGGGGGTTTAGTCACAGAGGGGTCAGAGCATCCATGCTGACACCTGACCACTGCTGGCTATGATAGAAAGGTGTCAGGACACACAGGACATGGCAGCTCGCTGTGTATGGGGGTGTAGTCACAGAGGGGTCAGAGCGCCCATGCTGACCCCTGACCACTGCTGGCTATGATAGAAAGGTGTCAGGACACACAGGACATGGCAGCTCGCTGTGTATGGGGGTGTAGTCACAGAGGGGTCAGAGCGCCCATGCTGACCCCTGACCACTGCTGGCTATGATAGAAAGGTGTCAGGACACACAGGACATGGCAGCTCGCTGTGTATGGGGGGTGTAGTCACAGAGAGGTCAGAGCACCCATGCTGACCCCTGACCACTGCTGGCTATGATAGAAAGGTGTCAGGACACACAGGACATGGCAGCTCGCTGTGTATGGAGGGAGTAGTCACCGAGGGGTCAGAGCGCCCATGCTGACCCCTGACCACTGCTGGCTATGATAGAAAGGTGTCAGGACACACAGGACATGGCAGCTCGCTGTGTATGGGGGGTGTAGTCACAGACGGAGGGAAAATAAAGCACCCATGCTGACCCCTAACTACTGCTGGCTGTGATAGAAAGGTGTCAGGACACACAGGACATGGCAGCTCGCTGTGTATGGGGGGTGTAGTCACAGAGGGGTCAGAGCGCCCATGCTGACCCCTGACCACTGCTGGGTATGATAGAAAGGTGTCAGGACACACAGGACATGGCAGCTCGCTGTGTATGGGGGTGTAGTCACAGAGGGGTCAGAGCCCCCATGCTGACCCCTGACCACTGCTGGCTGTGATAGAAAGGTGTCAGGACACAGGACATGGCAGCTCGCTGTGTATGGGGGGTGTAGTCACAGAGGGGTCAGAGCGCCCATGCTGACCACTGCTGGGTATGATAGAAAGGTGTCAGGACATGGCAGCTCGCTGTGTATGGGGGGTGTAGTCACAGAGGGGTCAGAGCGCCCATGCTGACCCCTGACCACTGCAGGCTATGATAGAAAGGTGTCAGGACACACAGGACATAGCAGCTCGCTGTGTATGGGGGGTGTAGTCACAGAGGGGTCAGAGCACCCATGCTGACCCCTGACCACTGCTGGCTATGATAGAAAGGTGTCAGGACACACAGGACATGGCAGCTCGCTGTGTATGGGGGGTGTAGTCACAGAGGGGTCAGAGCACCCATGCTGACCCCTGACCACTGCTGGCTATGATAGAAAGGTGTCAGGACACACAGGACATGGCAGCTCGCTGTGTATGGGGGGTGTAGTCACAGAGGGGTCAGAGCACCCATGCTGACCCCTGACCACTGCTGGCTATGATAGAAAGGTGTCAGGACACAAGACATGGCAGCTCGCAGTGTATGGGGGGTGTAGTCACAGAGGGGTCAGAGCCCCCATGCTGACCCCTGACCACTGCTGGCTATGATAGAAAGGTGTCAGGACACACAGGACATGGCAGCTCGCTGTGTATGGGGGTGTAGTCACAGAGGGGTCAGAGCCCCCATGCTGACCCCTGACCACTGCTGGCTGTGATAGAAAGGTGTCAGGACACAGGACATGGCAGCTCGCTGTGTATGGGGGGTGTAGTCACAGAGGGGTCAGAGCGCCCATGCTGACCACTGCTGGGTATGATAGAAAGGTGTCAGGACATGGCAGCTCGCTGTGTATGGGGGGTGTAGTCACAGAGGGGTCAGAGCGCCCATGCTGACCCCTGACCACTGCAGGCTATGATAGAAAGGTGTCAGGACACACAGGACATGGCAGCTCGCTGTGTATGGGAGGTGTAGTCACAGAGAGGTCAGAGCACCCATGCTGACCCCTGACCACTGCGGGCTATGATAGAAAGGTGTCAGGACACACAGGACATTGCAGCTCGCTGTGTATGGGGGGTGTAGTCACAGAGGGGTCACAGCACCCATGCTGACCCCTGCCCACTGCTGGCTGTGATAGAAAGGTGTCAGGACACAGGACATGGCAGCTCGCTGTGTATGGGGGATGTAGTCACAGAGGGGTCAGAGCACCCATGCTGACCCCTGACCACTGCTGGCTATGATAGAAAGGTGTCAGGACACAAGACATGGCAGCTCGCTGTGTATGGGGGGTGTAGTCACAGAGGGGTCAGAGCCCCCATGCTGACCCCTGACCACTGCTGGCTATGATAGAAAGGTGTCAGGACACACAGGACATGGCAGCTCGCTGTGTATGGGGGTGTAGTCACAGAGGGGTCAGAGCCCCCATGCTGACCCCTGACCACTGCTGGCTGTGATAGAAAGGTGTCAGGACACAGGACATGGCAGCTCGCTGTGTATGGGGGGTGTAGTCACAGAGAGGTCAGAGCGCCCATGCTGACCCCTGACCACTGCAGGCTATGATAGAAAGGTGTCAGGACACACAGGACATGGCAGCTCGCTGTGTATGGGGGGTGTAGTCACAGAGGGGTCAGAGCGCCCATGCTGACCCCTGACCACTGCAGGCTATGATAGAAAGGTGTCAGGACACACAGGACATGGCAGCTCGCTGTGTATGGGGGGGTGTAGTCACAGAGGGGTCAGAGCGCCCATGCTGACCCCTGACCACTGCTGGCTATGATAGAAAGGTGTCAGGACACAGGACATGGCAGCTCGCTGTGTACGGGGGGTGTAGTCACAGAGGGGTCAGAGCACCCATGCTGACCCCTGACCACTGCTGGGTATGATAGAAAGGTGTCAGGACACACAGGACATGGCAGCTCGCTGTGTACGGGGGGTGTAGTCACAGAGGGGTCAGAGCACCCATGCTGACCCCTGACCACTGCTGGCTATGATAGAAAGGTGTCAGGACACACAGGACATGGCAGCTCGCTGTGTATGGGGGGTGTAGACACAGACGGAGGGAAAATAAAGCACCCATGCTGACCCCTGACCACTGCTGGCTATGATAGAAAGGTGTCAGGACACACAGGACATGGCAGCTCGCTGTGTATGGGGGGTGTAGTCACAGAGGGGTCAGAGCGCCCATGCTGATCCCTGACCACTGCTGGCTATGATAGAAAGGTGTCAGGACACACAGGACATGGCAGCTCGCTGTGTATGGGGGGTGTAGTCACAGAGGGGTCAGAGCGCCCATGCTGACCCCTGACCACTGCTGGCTATGATAGAAAGGTGTCAGGACACACAGGACATGGCAGCTCGCTGTGTATGGGGGGTGTAGTCACAGAGAGGTCAGAGCGCCCATGCTGACCCCTGACCACTGCTGGCTGTGATAGAAAGGTGTCAGGACACACAGGACATGGCAGCTCGCTGTGTATGGGGGGTGTAGTCACAGAGGGGTCAGAGCGCCCATGCTGACCCCTGACCACTGCTGGGTATGATAGAAAGGTGTCAGGACACAGGACATGGCAGCTCACTGTGTATGGGGGGTGTAGTCACAGAGGGGTCACAGCACCCATGCTGACCCCTGACCACTGCTGGCTATGATAGAAAGGTGTCAGGACACACAGGACATGGCAGCTCGCTGTGTATGGGGGTGGTGTCACAGAGGGGTCAGAGCACCCATGCTGACCCCTGACCACTGCTGGCTATGATAGAAAGGTGTCAGGACACAAGACATGGCAGCTCGCTGTGTATGGGGGGTGTAGTCACAGAGGGGTCAGAGCCCCCATGCTGACCCCTGACCACTGCTGGCTATGATAGAAAGGTGTCAGGACACACAGGACATGGCAGCTTGCTGTGTATGGGGAGGTGTAGTCACAGAGGGGTCAGAGCGCCCATGCTGACCCCTGACCATGGCTGGCTATGATAGAAAGGTGTCAGGACACACAGGACATGGCTGCTCGCTGTGTATGGGGGATGTAGTCACAGAGGGGTCAGAGCGCCCATGCTGACCCCTGACCACTGCTGGCTATGATAGAAAGGTGTCAGGACACAGGACATGGCTGCTCGCTGTGTATGGGGGGTGTAGTCACAGAGAGGTCAGAGCGCCCATGCTGACCCCTGACCACTGCTGGCTATGATAGAAAGGTGTCAGGACACAGGACATGGCAGCTCGCTGTGTATGGGGGTGTAGTCACAGAGGGGTCAGAGCGCCCATGCTGATCCCTGACCACTGCTGGCTATGATAAAAAGGTGTCAGGACACACAGGACATGGCAGCTCGCTGTGTATGGGGGGTGTAGTCACAGGAGGGTCAGAGCGCCCATGCTGACCCCTGACCACTGCTGGCTATGATAGAAAGGTGTCAGGACACACAGGACATGGCAGCTCGCTGTGTATGGGGGTGTAGTCACAGAGGGGTCAGAGCGCCCATGCTGACCCCTGACCACTGCTGGCTATGATAGAAAGGTGTCAGGACACACAGGACATGGCAGCTCGCTGTGTATGGGGGGTGTAGTCACAGAGGGGTCAGAGCGCCCATGCTGCCCCCTGACCACTGCTGGCTATGATAGAAAGGTGTCAGGACATGGCAGCTCACTGTGTATGGGGGTGTAGTCACAGAGAGGTCAGAGCGCCCATGCTGACCCCTGACCACTGCTGGCTATGATAGAAAGGTGTCAGGACACACAGGACATGGCAGCTCCCTGTGTATGGGGGGTGTAGTCACAGAGGGGTCAGAGCGCCCATGCTGACCCCTGACCACTGCTGGCTATGATAGAAAGGTGTCAGGACACAGGACATGGCAGCTCCATATATATGGGGGGTGTAGTCACAGAGGGGTCAGAGCGCCCATGCTGACCCCTGACCACTGCTGGCTATGATAGAAAGGTGTCAGGACACACAGGACATGGCAGCTCGCTGTGTATGGGGGGTGTAGTCACAGAGGGGTCAGAGCACCCATGCTGACCACTGCTGGCTATGATAGAAAGGTGTCAGGACACACAGGACATGGCAGCTCGCTGTGTATGGGGGGTGTAGTCACAGAGGGGTCAGAGCACCCATGCTGACCCCTGACCACTGCTGGCTATGATAGAAAGGTGTCAGGACACACAGGACATGGCAGCTTGCTGTGTATGGGGAGGTGTAGTCACAGAGGGGTCAGAGCGCCCATGCTGACCCCTGACCATGGCTGGCTATGATAGAAAGGTGTCAGGACACACAGGACATGGCTGCTCGCTGTGTATGGGGGATGTAGTCACAGAGGGGTCAGAGCGCCCATGCTGACCCCTGACCACTGCTGGCTATGATAGAAAGGTGTCAGGACACAGGACATGGCTGCTCGCTGTGTATGGGGGGTGTAGTCACAGAGAGGTCAGAGCGCCCATGCTGACCCCTGACCACTGCTGGCTATGATAGAAAGGTGTCAGGACACAGGACATGGCAGCTCGCTGTGTATGGGGGTGTAGTCACAGAGGGGTCAGAGCGCCCATGCTGATCCCTGACCACTGCTGGCTATGATAGAAAGGTGTCAGGACACACAGGACATGGCAGCTCGCTGTGTATGGGGGGTGTAGTCACAGAGGGGTCAGAGCGCCCATGCTGCCCCCTGACCACTGCTGGCTATGATAGAAAGGTGTCAGGACATGGCAGCTCACTGTGTATGGGGGTGTAGTCACAGAGAGGTCAGAGCGCCCATGCTGACCCCTGACCACTGCTGGCTATGATAGAAAGGTGTCAGGACACACAGGACATGGCAGCTCCCTGTGTATGGGGGGTGTAGTCACAGAGGGGTCAGAGCGCCCATGCTGACCCCTGACCACTGCTGGCTATGATAGAAAGGTGTCAGGACACAGGACATGGCAGCTCGCTGTGTATGGAGGGTGTAGTCACAGAGGGGTCAGAGCACCCATGCTGACCCCTGACCACTGCTGGCTATGATAGAAAGGTGTCAGGACACAGGACATGGCAGCTCGCTGTGTATGGGGGGTGTAGTCACAGAGGGGTCAGAGCACCCATGCTGACCCCTGACCACTGCTGGCTATGATAGAAAGGTGTCAGGACACACAGGACATGGCCGCTCGCTGTGTATGGGGGGTGTAGTCACAGAGGGGTCAGAGCGCCCATGCTGACCCCTGACCACTGCTGGCTATGATAGAAAGGTGTCAGGACACACAGGACATGGCAGCTCGCTGTGTATGGGGGGTGTAGTCACAGAGGGGTCAGAGCACCCATGCTGACCACTGCTGGCTATGATAGAAAGGTGTCAGGACACACAGGACATGGCAGCTCGCTGTGTATGGGGGATGTAGTCACAGAGGGGTCAGAGCACCCATGCTGACCCCTGACCACTGCTGGCTATGATAGAAAGGTGTCAGGACACACAGGACATGGCAGCTCGCTGTGTATGTGGGGTGTAGTCACAGAGGAGTCAGAGCGCCCATGCTGACCCCTGACCACTGCTGGCTATGATAGAAAGGTGTCAGGACACACAGGACATGGCAGCTCGCTGTGTATGGGGGGTGTAGTCACAGAGGGGTCAGAGCACCCATGCTGACCCCCTGACCACTGCTGGCTATGATAGAAAGGTGTCAGGACACAGGACATGGCAGCTCGCTGTGTATGGGGGGTGTAGTCACAGAGGGGTCAGAGCACCCATGCTGACCCCTGACCACTGCTGGCTATGATAGAAAGGTGTCAGGACACACAGGACATGGCCGCTCGCTGTGTATGGGGGGTGTAGTCACAGAGGGGTCAGAGCGCCCATGCTGACCCCTGACCACTGCTGGCTATGATAGAAAGGTGTCAGGACACACAGGACATGGCAGCTCGCTGTGTATGGGGGGTGTAGTCACAGAGGGGTCAGAGCACCCATGCTGACCACTGCTGGCTATGATAGAAAGGTGTCAGGACACACAGGACATGGCAGCTCGCTGTGTATGGGGGGTGTAGTCAAAGAGGGGTCAGAGCCCCCATGCTGACCCCTGACCACTGCTGGCTATGATAGAAAGGTGTCAGGACACACAGGACATGGCAGCTTGCTGTGTATGGGGAGGTGTAGTCACAGAGGGGTCAGAGCGCCCATGCTGACCCCTGACCATGGCTGGCTATGATAGAAAGGTGTCAGGACACACAGGACATGGCTGCTCGCTGTGTATGGGGGATGTAGTCACAGAGGGGTCAGAGCGCCCATGCTGACCCCTGACCACTGCTGGCTATGATAGAAAGGTGTCAGGACACAGGACATGGCTGCTCGCTGTGTATGGGGGGGTGTAGTCACAGAGAGGTCAGAGCGCCCATGCTGACCCCTGACCACTGCTGGCTATGATAGAAAGGTGTCAGGACACAGGACATGGCAGCTCGCTGTGTATGGGGGTGTAGTCACAGAGGGGTCAGAGCACCCATGCTGACCCCTGACCACTGCTGGCTATGATAGAAAGGTGTCAGGACATGGCAGCTCACTGTGTATGGGGGTGTAGTCACAGAGAGGTCAGAGCGCCCATGCTGACCCCTGACCACTGCTGGCTATGATAGAAAGGTGTCAGGACACACAGGACATGGCAGCTCCCTGTGTATGGGGGGTGTAGTCACAGAGGGGTCAGAGCGCCCATGCTGACCCCTGACCACTGCTGGCTATGATAGAAAGGTGTCAGGACACAGGACATGGCAGCTCGCTGCGTATGGAGGGTGTAGTCACAGAGGGGTCAGAGCACCCATGCTGACCCCTGACCACTGCTGGCTATGATAGAAAGGTGTCAGGACACAGGACATGGCAGCTCGCTGTGTATGGGGGGTGTAGTCACAGAGGGGTCAGAGCGCCCATGCTGACCCCTGACCACTGCTGGCTATGATAGAAAGGTGTCAGGACACAGGACATGGCAGCTCGCTGTGTATGGGGGGTGTAGTCACAGAGGGGTCAGAGCACCCATGCTGACCCCTGACCACTGCTGGCTATGATAGAAAGGTGTCAGGACACACAGGACATGGCCGCTCGCTGTGTATGGGGGGTGTAGTCACAGAGGGTTCAGAGCGCCCATGCTGACCCCTGACCACTGCTGGCTATGATAGAAAGGTGTAAGGACACACAGGACATGGCAGCTCGCTGTGTATGGGGGGTGTAGTCACAGAGGGGTCAGAGCACCCATGCTGACCACTGCTGGCTATGATAGAAAGGTGTCAGGACACACAGGACATGGCAGCTCGCTGTGTAAGGGGGATGTAGTCACAGAGGGGTCAGAGCACCCATGCTGACCCCTGACCACTGCTGGCTATGATAGAAAGGTGTCAGGACACACAGGACATGGCAGCTCGCTGTGTATGTGGGGTGTAGTCACAGAGGAGTCAGAGCGCCCATGCTGACCCCTGACCACTGCTGGCTATGATAGAAAGGTGTCAGGACACACAGGACATGGCAGCTCGCTGTGTATGGGGGGTGTAGTCACAGAGGGGTCAGAGCACCCATGCTGACCCCCTGACCACTGCTGGCTATGATAGAAAGGTGTCAGGACACAGGACATGGCAGCTCACTGTGTATGTGGGGTGTAGTCACAGAGGGGTCAGAGCACCCATGCTGACCCCCTGACCACTGCTGGCTATGATAGAAAGGTGTCAGGACACAGGACATGGCAGCTCGCTGTGTATGGGGGGTGTAGACACAGACGGAGGGAAAATAAAGCACCCATGCTGACCCCTGACCACTGCTGGCTATGATAGAAAGGTGTCAGGACACACAGGACATGGCAGCTCGCTGTGTATGGGGGGGGTGTAGTCACAGAGGGGTCAGAGCGCCCATGCTTACCCCTGACCACTGCTGGCTATGATAGAAAGGTGTCAGGACACAGGACATGGCAGCTCGCTGTGTATGGGGGGTGTAGTCACAGAGGGGTCAGAGCGCCCATGCTGACCCCTGACCACTGCTGGCTATGATAGAAAGGTGTCAGGACACACAGGACATGGAAGCTCGCTGTGTATGGGGGAGTGTAGTCACAGAGGGGTCAGAGCGCCCATGCTGACCCCTGACCACTGCTGGCTATGATAGAAAGGTGTCAGGACACAGGACATGGCAGCTCGCTGTGTATTCGGGGGAGAAGGGTCCTCCTGACCTCTGTGACCTCTCTGCACTTCTCACCTTCCACATGATGTGACACATAAAATGAGGTTTCAGTAGATTTAATGATTGGGGGAGATGCATGTGTAGCGGATCCTCCCTCGTTTGCTGTCACCGAGGCATGCACTTATTATAAAATCTATAAAGGGTTAAAAAAAGAAAACAGAGGCCCCGCCCTCCAACAGAGCAAACCACACCCCTGCCCACAGAAATGCCAGCTGGCCACACCCCTGTCTGGAGGTCAGGACTAGTACACAGGCCACGGTGACCCCCACAATATACATTCTACCTGGTAATATGCGCACCCCTCCCCCTTATGCTGTCCCATAATGCACAGCAGCTGTCCACCAATCCTCTAATAGCAGGAGGGGATCCTCATTCTGCAGTCTCTGATTGGACGGTTCTTCATATGGATTGGGGGGGCGGGTCCCGTCGCCGTCACTGCTGCGTCTTCAGCGATTCTGCACAGGAGCCTCCCCTACAACATAAAAGAAAGTGAGATACAGGGGGGCCACGTATCACCCCCAACAGCACCCGAGTCCATACAGCTACACCCCCTGCAGTAGAGGAGCCGACGAGTCCATACAGCTACACCCCCTGCAGGAGAGGAGCCGACTACACACAGCTACACCCCCTGCAGGAGAGGAGCCGACTACACACAGCTACACCCCCTGCAGGAGAGGAGCCGACGAGTCCATACAGCTACACCCCCTGCAGGAGAGGAGCCGACGAGTCCATACAGCTACACCCCCTGCAGGAGAGGAGCCGACTACACACAGCTACACCCCCTGCAGGAGAGGAGCTGACTACACACAGCTACACCCTCTGCAGGAGAGGAGCCGACGAGTCCATACAGCTACACCCCCTGCAGGAGAGGAGCCGACAAGTCCATACAGCTACACCCCCTGCAGGAGAGAAGCCGACTACACACAGCTACACCCCTGCAGGAGAGGAGCCGACTACACACAGCTACACCCCCGGCAGGAGAGGAGCACCCGAGTCCATACAGCTACACCCCCTGCAGTAGAGGAGCCGACGAGTCCATACAGCTACACCTCTAGCTCCACCCCCCCCCCCTAGTTCTGAGGATGGTACTGCCTCTAGCTCCACCCCCTCCTAGTGCAGAGGATGGTATCGCCTCTAGCTCCACCCCCTCCTAGTGCAGAGGAAGTATCGCCTCTAGCTCCACCCCCTCCTAGTGCAGAGGATGGTACCGCCTCTAGCTCCACCCCTCCTAGTGCAGAGGATGTATCGCCTCTAGCTCCACCCCCTCCTAGTGCAGAGGATGTATCGACTCTAGCTCCACCCCCTCCTAGTGCAGAGGATGGTATCGCCTCTAGCTCCACCCCCTCCTAGTGCAGAGGATGGTATCGCCTCTAGCTCCACCCCCTCCTAGTGCAGAGGATGGTATCGCCTCTAGCTCCACCCCCTCCTAGTGCAGAGGATGGTATCGCCTCTAGCTCCACCCCCTCCTAGTGCAGAGGATGGTATCGCCTCTAGCTCCACCCCCTCCTAGTGCAGAGGATGGTATCGCCTCTAGCTCCACCCCCTCCTAGTGCAGAGGATGTATCGCCTCTAGCTCCACCCCCCAGTGCATAGGATGTATCGCCTCTAGCTCCACCCCCCAGTGCAGAGGATGGTACCGCCTCTAGCTCCACCCCCCAGTGAAGAGGATGGGAGGGGCAGTTACTCACCACATGGGGAAACGTGTCGGGTATTCAGCGGCTCCAACATTCTGTCCTCCCATCCCTGCAATCAGAGGAAAATGTAATACACAGGGGAGGGGCCAGTGTACAGTATAGAGGAGGGGCCAGTGTATGGAGGGGGAGGGGACAGTGTACAGTATAGAGGGGGAGGAGGAGAGGCCAGTGTACAGTATAGAGGAGGAGGGGCCAGTGTACAGTACAGAGGAGGAGGAGGGGCCAGTGTACAGTACAGAGGAGGAGGAGGGGCCAGTGTACAGTACAGAGGAGAGGGGCCAGTGTACAGTATAGAGGGGAGGGGCCAATGTACAGTATAGAGGGGGAGGGGCCAGTGTACAGTATAGAGGAGGGGGAGGAGGGTCCAGTGTACAGTATAGAGGAGGAGGAGGGGGCAGTGTACAGTATAGAGGAGGAGGAGGGGGCAGTGTACAGTATAGGGGAGGAGGGGGCAGTGTACAGTATAGGGGGGGCGGGGGCAGTGTACAGTATAGAGGAGGGGGCAGTGTACAGTATAGGGGAGGAGGGGCCAGTGTACAGTGAGGAGGAAGAGGAGGGGCAGTGTACAGTATAGAGGAGGAGGGGCCAGTGTACAGTATAGAGGAGGAGGAGGGGCCAGTGTACAGTATAGAGGGGGAGGGGCCAGTGTACAGTATAGAGGGGGAGGGGCCAGTGTACAGTATAGAGGAGGGGCCAGTGTACAGTATAGAGGAGGGGCCAGTGTACAGTATAGAGGAGGGGGCAGTGTACAGTATAGGGGAGGAGGAGGGGCCAGTGTACAGTATAGAGGAGGAGGGGCCAGTGTACAGTATAGAGGAGGAGGGGCCAGTGTACAGTATAGAGGAGGGGGCAGTGTACAGTATAGGGGAGGAGGAGGGGGCAGTGTACAGTATAGAGGAGGAGGAGGGGCCAGTGTACAGTATAGAGGAGGAGGAGGGTCCAGTGTACAGTATAGAGGAGGAGGAGGGGGCAGTGTACAGTATAGGGGAGGAGGGGCCAGTGTACAGTGAGGAGGAAGAGGGGCCAGTGTACAGTATAGAGGAGGAGGAGGGGCCAGTGTACAGTATAGAGGAGGGTCCAGTGTACAGTATAGAGGAGGAGGAGGGGGCAGTGTACAGTATAGAGGAGGAGGAGGGGCCAGTGTACAGTATAGAGGAGGAGGAGGGGGCAGTGTACAGTATAGAGGAGGAGGAGGGGGGGCCAGTGTACAGTATAGAGGAGGAGGAGGGGGGGCCAGTGTACAGTATAGAGGAGGGGGAGGAGGGGCCAGTGTACAGTATAGAGGAGGGGGAGGAGGGGCCAGTGTACAGTATAGAGGAGGGGGAGGAGGGGCCAGTGTACAGTATAGAGGAGGGGGAGGAGGGGCCAGTGTACAGTATAGAGGAGGGGGAGGAGGGGCCAGTGTACAGTATAGAGGAGGGGGAGGAGGGTCCAGTGTACAGTATAGAGGAGGGGGAGGAGGGTCCAGTGTACAGTATAGAGGAGGGGGAGGAGGGTCCAGTGTACAGTATAGAGGAGGAGGAGGGGGCAGTGTACAGTATAGAGGAGGAGGGGGCAGTGTACAGTATAGAGGAGGAGGAGGGGCCAGTGTACAGTATAGAGGAGGGGGAGGAGGGGCCAGTGTACAGTATAGAGGAGGGGGAGGAGGGGCCAGTGTACAGTATAGAGGAGGGGGAGGAGGGGCCAGTGTACAGTATAGAGGAGGGGGAGGAGGGGCCAGTGTACAGTATAGAGGAGGGGGAGGAGGGGCCAGTGTACAGTATAGAGGAGGGGGAGGAGGGGCCAGTGTACAGTATAGAGGAGGGGGAGGAGGGGCCAGTGTACAGTATAGAGGAGGAGGAGGAGGGGCCAGTGTACAGTATAGAGGAGGGGAGGAGGGGCCAGTGTACAGTATAGAGGAGGGGAGGAGGGGCCAGTGTACAGTATAGAGGAGGGGCCAGTGTACAGTATAGAGGAGGGGAGGAGGGGCCAGTGTACAGTATAGAGGAGGGGAGGAGGGGCCAGTGTACAGTATAGAGGAGGGGAGGAGGGGCCAGTGTACAGTATAGAGGAGGGGCCAGTGTACAGTATAGAGGAGGGGAGAAGGGGCCAGTGTACAGTATAGAGGAGGAGGAGGGGCCAGTGTACAGTATAGAGGAGGAGGAGGGGCCAGTGTACAGTATAGAGGGGGAGGAGGGGCCAGTGTACAGTATAGAGGGGGAGGGGCCAGTGTACAGTATAGAGGAGGAGGGGCCAGTGTACAGTATAGAGGAGGAGGGGCCAGTGTACAGTATAGAGGAGGAGGAGGGGCCAGTGTACAGTATAGAGGAGGAGGAGGGGCCAGTGTACAGTATAGAGGAGGAGGAGGGGCCAGTGTACAGTATAGAGGGGGAGGAGGAGGGGCCAGTGTACAGTATAGAGGGGGAGGAGGAGAGGCCAGTGTACAGTATAGAGGGGGAGGAGGAGAGGCCAGTGTACAGTATAGAGGAGGAGGAGGGGCCAGTGTACAGTATAGAGGAGGAGGAGGAGGGGCCAGTGTACAGTATAGAGGAGGAGGAGGGGCCAGTGTACAGTATAGAGGAGGAGGAGGGGCCAGTGTACAGTATAGAGGAGGAGTGGGAGGGGCCAGTGTACAGTATAGAGGGGGAGGAGGAGAGGCCAGTGTACAGTATAGAGGAGGAGGAGGAGGGGCCAGTGTACAGTACAGAGGAGGAGGAGGGGCCAGTGTACAGTACAGAGGAGGAGGAGGGGCCAGTGTACAGTACAGAGGAGGAGGAGGGGCCAGTGTACAGTATAGAGGGGGAGGGGCCAGTGTACAGTATAGAGGGGGAGGGGCCAGTGTACAGTATAGAGGGGGAGGGGCCAGTGTACAGTATAGAGGAGGAGGAGGGGGCAGTGTACAGTATAGAGGAGGGGGAGGGGCCAGTGTACAGTATAGAGGGGGAGGGGCCAGTGTACAGTATAGAGGGGGAGGGGCCAGTGTACAGTATAGAGGGGGAGGGGCCAGTGTACAGTATAGAGGAGGAGGGGCCAGTGTACAGTATAGAGGAGGAGGGGCTAGTGTACAGTATAGAGGAGGAGGAGGAGAGGCCAGTGTACAGTATAGAGGAGGGGGCGGGGCAGTGTACAGTATAGAGGAGGAGGAGGGGCAGTGTACAGTACAGAGGAGGAGGGGCAGTGTACAGTACAGAGGAGGAGGGGCAGTGTACAGTACAGAGGAGGAGGGGCAGTGTACAGTATAGAGGATGGCAGTGTACAGTATAGAGGAGGAGGAGGAGGGGCCAGTGTACAGTATAGAGGAGGGGGCAGTGTACAGTATAGAGGAGGAGGAGGGGCCAGTGTACAGTATAGAGGAGGGGGCGGGGCAGTGTACAGTATAGAGGAGGAGGAGGAGGGGCCAGTGTACAGTATAGAGGAGGAGGGGGCGGGGCAGTGTAAGGTATAGAGGAGGGGGCGGGGCAGTGTACAGTATAGAGGAGGGGGCGGGGCAGTGTACAGTATAGAGGGGGCGGGGCAGTGTACAGTATAGAGGAGGGGGCGGGGCAATGTACAGTATAGAGGAGGAGGGGCCGTGTACAGTATAGAGGAGGAGGGGCAGTTAACAGTATAGAGGAGGAGGAGGGGCCAGTGTACAGTATAGAGGAGGAGGAGGGGCCAGTGTACAGTATAGAGGAGGGGCGGGGCAGTGTACAGTATAGAGGAGGGGGCGGGGCAGTGTACAGTATAGAGGAGGGGGCGGGGCAGTGTACAGTATAGAGGAGGGGGCGGGCAGTGTACAGTATAGAGGAGGAGGGGGCGGGGCCAGTGTACAGTATAGAGGAGGAGGGGCGGGGCAGTGTACAGTATAGAGGAGGGGCGGGGCAGTGTACAGTATAGAGGAGGGGGCGGGGCAGTGTACAGAATAGAGGAGGGGGCGGGGCAGTGTACAGAATAGAGGAGGGGGCGGGGCAGTGTACAGTATAGAGGAGGGGCGGGGCAGTGTACAGTATAGAGGAGGAGGGGCGGGGCAGTGTACAGTATAGAGGAGGAGGGGCGGGGCAGTGTACAGTATAGAGGAGGAGGGGCGGGGCAGTGTACTGTATAGAGGAGGAGGGGCGGGGCAGTGTACAGTATAGAGGAGGGGCAGTGTACAGTATAGGGGGGGCGGGGGCAGTGTACAGTATAGAGGGGGAGGGGGCAGTGTACAGTATAGAGGGGGCGGGGGCAGTGTACAGTATAGAGGGGGCGGGGCAGTGTACAGTATAGAGGGGGCGGGGGCAGTGTACAGTACAGGGGGGGCGGGGGCAGTGTACAGTATAGGGGGGGCGGGGGCAGTGTACAGTATAGGGGGGGCGGGGGCAGTGTACAGTATAGGGGGGGCGGGGGCAGTGTACAGTATAGGGGGGGCGGGGGCAGTGTACAGTATAGGGGGGGCGGGGGCAGTGTACAGTATAGAGGGGGCGGGGGCAGTGTACAGTATAGGGGGGGCGGGGGCAGTGTACAGTATAGAGGAGGGGGCGGGGGCAGTGTACAGTATAGAGGAGGGGGCGGGGGCAGTGTACAGTATAGAGGAGGGGCAGTGTACAGTATAGAGGCGGAGGAGGGGCAGTGTACAGTATAGAGGAGGAGGAGGGGCAGTGTGCAGTATAGAGGAGGGGGCGGGGGCAGTGTACAGTATAGAGGAGGAGGAGGGGCAGTGTGCAGTATAGAGGAGGGGGCGGGGGCAGTGTACAGTATAGAGGAGGAGGAGGGGCAGTGTGCAGTATAGAGGAGGGGGCGGGGCAGTGTACAGTATAGAGGAGGGGGCGGGGGCAGTGTACAGTATAGAGGAGGAGGAGGGGCAGTGTGCAGTATAGAGGAGGGGGCGGGGGCAGTGTACAGTATAGAGAGGGCGGGGCAGTGTACAGTATAGAGGGGGCGGGGGCAGTGTACAGTATAGGGGGGGCGGGGGCAGTGTACAGTATAGGGGGGGCGGGGGCAGTGTACAGTATGGGGGGGCGGTGGCAGTGTACAGTATAGGGGGGGCGGTGTACAGTATAGGGGGGGCGGGGGCAGTGTACAGTATAGAGGAGGGGACGGGGGCAGTGTACAGTATAGGGGGGGGGCGGGGGCAGTGTACAGTATAGCGGGGGCAGTGTACAGTATAGGGGGGGCGGTGTACAGTATAGGGGGGCGGGGGCAGTGTACAGTATAGAGGAGGGGACGGGGGCAGTGTACAGTATAGGGGGGGGCGGGGGCAGTGTACAGTATAGGGGGGGGGCGGGGCAGTGTACAGTATAGGGGGGGCAGTGTACAGTATAGGGGGGCGGGGCAGTGTACAGTATAGAGGAGGAGGAGGGGCAGTGTACAGTATAGAGGAGGGGGCGGGGGCAGTGTACAGTATAGCGGGGGCAGTGTACAGTATAGGGGGGGCGGGGGCAGTGTACAGTATAGCGGGGGCAGTGTACAGTATAGGGGGGCGGGGGCAGTGTACAGTATAGGGGGGGCGGGGCAGTGTACAGTATAGGGGGGGCGGGGGCAGTGTACAGTATAGCGGGGGCAGTGTACAGTATAGGGGGGGCAGTGTACAGTATAGGGGGGGCAGTGTACAGTATAGGGGGGGGGGGGCAGTGTACAGTATAGCGGGGGCAGTGTACAGTATAGGGGGGGCGGGGGCAGTGTACAGTATAGGGGGGGCGGGGCAGTGTACAGTATAGAGGGGGGACGGGGGCAGTGTACAGTATAGGGGGGGCGGTGGCAGTGTACAGTATGGGGGGGCGGTGGCAGTGTACAGTATAGAGGAGGGGACGGGGGCAGTGTACAGTATAGGGGGGGCGGTGTACAGTATAGGGGGGGCGGGGGCAGTGTACAGTATAGAGGAGGGGACGGGGGCAGTGTACAGTATAGGGGGGGCGGGGGCAGTGTACAGTATAGAGGAGGGGACGGGGGCAGTGTACAGTATAGGGGGGCGGGGGCAGTGTACAGTATAGCGGGGGCAGTGTACAGTATAGGGGGGCGGGGCAGTGTACAGTATAGGGGGGGGGCGGGGGCAGTGTACAGTATAGCGGGGGCAGTGTACAGTATAGCGGGGGCAGTGTACAGTATAGGGGGGGCGGGGGCAGTGTACAGTATAGAGGAGGAGGGGCAGTGTACAGTATAGAGGAGGGGGCGGGGGCAGTGTACAGTATAGAGGGGGCGGGGGCAGTGTACAGTATAGAGGGGGCGGGGCAGTGTACAATATAGGGGGGCGGGGCAGTGTACAGTATAGGGGGGGCAGTGTACAGTAAAGGGGGGGCGGGGGCAGTGTACAGTATAGGGGGGCGGGGGCAGTGTACAGTATAGAGGAGGAGGGGCAGTGTACAGTATAGGGGGGCGGGGGCAGTGTACAGTATAGCGGGGGCAGTGTACAGTATAGGGGGGGCGGGGGCAGTGTACAGTATAGCGGGGGCAGTGTACAGTATAGGGGGGGCGGGGGCAGTGTACAGTATAGCGGGGGCAGTGTACAGTATAGGGGGGCGGGGCAGTGTACAGTATAGGGGGGGCGGGGGCAGTGTACAGTATAGCGGGGGCAGTGTACAGTATAGGGGGGCGGGGGCAGTGTACAGTATAAGGGGGCGGGGGCAGTGTACAGTATAGGGGGGGCGGGGGCAGTGTACAGTATAGCGGGGGCAGTGTACAGTATAGGGGGGCGGGGCAGTGTACAGTATAGGGGGGGCGGGGGCAGTGTACAGTATAGCGGGGGCAGTGTACAGTATAGGGGGGCGGGGGCAGTGTACAGTATAGGGGGGCGGGGGCAGTGTACAGTATAGGGGGGCGGGGGCAGTGTACAGTATAGGGGGGGCGGGGGCAGTGTACAGTATAGCGGGGGCAGTGTACAGTATAGGGGGCAGGGGCAGTGTACAGTATACGGGGGGCGGGGGCAGTGTACAGTATAGCGGGGGCAGTGTACAGTATAGGGGGGCGGGGGCAGTGTACAGTATAGGGGGGGCGGGGGCAGTGTACAGTATAGCGGGGGCAGTGTACAGTATAGGGGGGGCGGGGGCAGTGTACAGTATAGCGGGGGCAGTGTACAGTATAGGGGGCGGGGGCAGTGTACAGTATAGGGGGGCGGGGGCAGTGTACAGTATAGGGGGGGCAGTGTACAGTATAGGGGGCGGGGGCAGTGTACAGTATAGGGGGGCGGGGGCAGTGTACAGTATAGCGGGGGCAGTGTACAGTATAGGGGGGCGGGGGCAGTGTACAGTATAGGGGGGCGGGGGCAGTGTACAGTATAGCAGGGGCAGTGTACAGTATAGGGGGGCGGGGGCAGTGTACAGTATAGGGGGGCGGGGGCAGTGTACAGTATAGCGGGGCAGTGTACAGTATAGGGGGGCGGGGGCAGTGTACAGTATAGGGGGGGCGGGGGCAGTGTACAGTATAGCGGGGGCAGTGTACAGTATAGGGGGGGCGGGGGCAGTGTACAGTATAGCGGGGGCAGTGTACAGTATAGGGGGGCGGGGGCAGTGTACAGTATAGGGGGGGCAGTGTACAGTATAGGGGGGCGGGGGCAGTGTACAGTATAGGGGGGCGGGGGCAGTGTACAGTATAGCGGGGGCAGTGTACAGTATAGGGGGGGCAGTGTACAGTATAGCGGGGGCAGTGTACAGTATAGGGGGGCGGGGGCAGTGTACAGTATAGCGGGGGCAGTGTACAGTATAGCGGGGGCAGTGTACAGTATAGGGGGGCGGGGGCAGTGTACAGTATAGCGGGGGCAGTGTACAGTATAGGGGGGCGGGGGCAGTGTACAGTATAGGGGGGCGGGGGCAGTGTACAGTATAGCGGGGGCAGTGTACAGTATAGGGGGGCGGGGGCAGTGTACAGTATAGGGGGCGGGGGCAGTGTACAGTATAGGGGGGCGGGGGCAGTGTACAGTATGGGGGGGCGGGGGCAGTGTACAGTATAGGGGGGGCGGGGGCAGTGTACAGTATAGCGGGGGCAGTGTACAGTATAGGGGGGCGGGGGCAGTGTACAGTATACGGGGGGCGGGGGCAGTGTACAGTATAGGGGGCGGGGGCAGTGTACAGTATAGGGGGGGCGGGGGCAGTGTACAGTATAGCGGGGGCAGTGTACAGTATAGGGGGGGCGGGGGCAGTGTACAGTATAGCGGGGGCAGTGTACAGTATAGGGGGGCGGGGCAGTGTACAGTATAGGGGGGCGGGGGCAGTGTACAGTATAGCGGGGGCAGTGTACAGTATAGGGGGGCGGGGGCAGTGTACAGTATAGGGGGGCGGGGGCAGTGTACAGTATAGCGGGGGCAGTGTACAGTATAGCGGGGGCAGTGTACAGTATAGGGGGGCGGGGGCAGTGTACAGTATAGGGGGGCGGGGGCAGTGTACAGTATAGCGGGGGCAGTGTACAGTATAGGGGGGCGGGGGCAGTGTACAGTATAGGGGGGCGGGGGCAGTGTACAGTATAGCGGGGGCAGTGTACAGTATAGGGGGGCGGGGGCAGTGTACAGTATAGGGGGGCGGGGGCAGTGTACAGTATAGGGGGGGCGGGGGCAGTGTACAGTATAGCGGGGGCAGTGTACAGTTTAGCGGGGGCAGTGTACAGTATAGGGGGGCGGGGGCAGTGTACAGTATAGCGGGGGCAGTGTACAGTATAGGGGGGCGGGGGCAGTGTACAGTATAGGGGGGCGGGGGCAGTGTACAGTATAGCGGGGGCAGTGTACAGTATAGGGGGGCGGGGGCAGTGTACAGTATAGGGGGGCGGGGGCAGTGTACAGTATAGCGGGGGCAGTGTACAGTATAGGGGGGCGGGGGCAGTGTACAGTATAGCGGGGGCAGTGTACAGTATAGGGGGGCGGGGGCAGTGTACAGTATAGGGGGGCGGGGGCAGTGTACAGTATAGCGGGGGCAGTGTACAGTATAGGGGGGGCGGGGGCAGTGTACAGTATAGCGGGGGCAGTGTACAGTATAGGGGGGCGGGGGCAGTGTACAGTATAGGGGGGCGGGGGCAGTGTACAGTATAGCGGGGGCAGTGTACAGTATAGCGGGGGCAGTGTACAGTATAGGGGGGCGGGGGCAGTGTACAGTATAGGGGGGCGGGGGCAGTGTACAGTATAGCGGGGGCAGTGTACAGTATAGGGGGGGCGGGGGCAGTGTACAGTATAGCGGGGGCAGTGTACAGTATAGGGGGGGCGGGGGCAGTGTACAGTATAGGGGGGCGGGGGCAGTGTACAGTATAGGGGGGCGGGGGCAGTGTACAGTATAGGGGGGCGGGGGCAGTGTACAGTATAGCAGGGGCAGTGTACAGTATAGGGGGGCGGGGGCAGTGTACAGTATAGGGGGGCGGGGGCAGTGTACAGTATAGCGGGGGCAGTGTACAGTATAGGGGGGCGGGGGCAGTGTACAGTATAGGGGGGCGGGGGCAGTGTACAGTATAGGGGGGCGGGGGCAGTGTACAGTATAGGGGGGCGGGGGCAGTGTACAGTATAGGGGGGCGGGGGCAGTGTACAGTATAGCGGGGGCAGTGTACAGTATAGGGGGGCGGGGGCAGTGTACAGTATAGCGGGGGCAGTGTACAGTATAGGGGGGCGGGGGCAGTGTACAGTATAGGGGGGCGGGGGCAGTGTACAGTATAGGGGGGCGGGGGCAGTGTACAGTATAGGGGGGCGGGGGCAGTGTACAGTATAGGGGGGCGGGGGCAGTGTACAGTATAGGGGGGCGGGGGCAGTGTACAGTATAGCGGGGGCAGTGTACAGTATAGGGGGGCGGGGGCAGTGTACAGTATAGGGGGGCGGGGGCAGTGTACAGTATAGGGGGGCGGGGGCAGTGTACAGTATAGGGGGGCGGGGGCAGTGTACAGTATAGGGGGGCGGGGGCAGTGTACAGTATAGGGGGGCGGGGGCAGTGTACAGTATAGAGGAGGGGGCGGGGCAGTGTACAGTATAGAGGAGGGGGCGGGGCAGTGTGTCCCGGGCCGCACCTTGCCGGTAGTACAGTCCGTTCACCGTGCTCCCGTAGCTCCTCCAGGCCAGGTGGATGGCGGTGCCGCTCACTATAATCCATGACAGCAGCAGCTTGAAGATGGTGACCCGGAAGTCGTTGTTCTCCCAGTCCCGGGAGAAGTCAGAGAAGAGGCCGAGCACAGAGCCCAGAAGCGTGGAGAGGAGCTCCATCACCCCGGCACTGCAAGCGCCGCCCCGCCCGACTGACAGCCCATCACAAGTAAAGGGGCGGAGCCTAGGCGAGGAGGAGCTACATCTCCCTGAGACTTTAAGCACCGCCCCTTCTAAAGGTCAATCAGCAGTAAAGGGACGGAGGCCGAGAGGGAAAAGAAACCTCGTCAAGCCAGGACTGCGACTCCCTGTTCATCCAGTGCTGCTCCCTATGCTCTGACGTCACACTGCCCCCTGTATCTCCTGTGACATCACACTGTCCCCTGTATCTCCTGTGCTGTGACATCACACTGCCCCCTGTATCTCCTGTGACATCACACTGTCCCCTGTATCTCCTGTGCTGTGACGTCACACTGCCCCCTGTATCTCCTGTGCTGTGACATCACACTGCCCCCTGTATCTCCTGTGACATCACACTGCCCCCTGTATCTCCTGTGCTGTGACATCACACTGCCCCCTGTATCTCCTGTGCTGTGACATCACACTGCCCCCTGTATCTCCTGTGCTGTGACATCACACTGTCCCCTGTATCTCCTGTGACATCACACTGCCCCCTGTATCTCCTGTGCTGTGACATCACACTGCCCCCTGTATCTCCTGTGACATCACACTGCCCCCTGTATCTCCTGTGCTGTGACATCACACTGCCCCCTGTATCTCCTGTGCTGTGACATCACACTGCCCCCTGTATCTCCTGTGACATCACACTGCCCCCTGTATCTCCTGTGCTGTGACATCACACTGCCCCCTGTATCTCCTGTGCTGTGACATCACACTGTCCCCTGTATCTCCTGTGCTGTGACATCACACTGCCCCCTGTATCTCCTGTGACATCACACTGTCCCCTGTATCTCCTGTGACATCACACTGCCCCCTGTATCTCCTGTGCTGTGACATCACACTGCACCCTGTATCTCCTGTGCTGTGACATCACACTGCCCCCTGTATCTCCTGTGCTATGACGTCACACTGCCCCCTGTATCCCCTGTGACATCACACTGTCCCCTGTATCTCCTGTGCTGTGACATCACACTGCCCCCTGTATCTCCTGTGACATCACACTGTCCCCTGTATCTCCTGTGCTGTGACATCACACTGCCCCCTGTATCTACTGTGACATCACACTGTCCCCTGTATCTCCTGTGCTGTGACATCACACTGCCCCCTGTATCTCCTGTGACATCACACTGTCCCCTGTATCTCCTGTGCTGTGACATCACACTGCCCCCTGTATCTCCTGTGCTGTGACATCACACTGCCCCCTGTATCTCCTGTGCTGTGACATCACACTGCCCCCTGTATCTCCTGTGACATCACACTGCCCCCTGTATCTCCTGTGCTGTGACATCACACTGTCCCCTGTATCTCCTGTGCTGTGACATCACACTGCCCCCTGTATCTCCTGTGCTGTGACATCACACTGTCCCCTGTATCCCCTGTGCTGTGACATCACACTGCCCCCTGTATCTCCTGTGCTGTGACGTCACACTGCCCCCTGTATCTCCTGTGACATCACACTGCCCCCTGTATCTCCTGTGCTGTGACATCACACTGCCCCCTGTATCTCCTGTGCTGTGACATCACACTGTCCCCTGTATCCCCTGTGCTGTGACATCACACTGCCCCCTGTATCTCCTGTGCTGTGACATCACACTGCCCCCTGTATCTACTGTGACATCACACTGTCCCCTGTATCTCCTGTGCTGTGACATCACACTGCCCCCTGTATCTCCTGTGCTGTGACATCACACTGTCCCCTGTATCTCCTGTGCTGTGACATCACACTGCCCCCTGTATCTCCTGTGCTGTGACATCACACTGCCCCCTGTATCTCCTGTGACATCACACTGTCCCCTGTATCTCCTGTGCTGTGACATCACACTGCCCCCTGTATCTCCTGTGCTGTGACATCACACTGCCCCCTGTATCTCCTGTGCTGTGACATCACACTGTCCCCTGTATCTCCTGTGCTGTGACATCACACTGTCCCCTGTATCTCCTGTGACATCACACTGTCCCCTGTATCTCCTGTGACATCACACTGCCCCCTGTATCTCCTGTGCTGTGACATCACACTGCACCCTGTATCTCCTGTGCTGTGACATCACACTGCCCCCTGTATCTCCTGTGCTATGACGTCACACTGCCCCCTGTATCTCCTGTGCTGTGACATCACACTGTCCCCTGTATCTCCTGTGCTGTGACATCACACTGCCCCCTGTATCTCCTGTGCTGTGACATCACACTGCCCCCTGTATCTCCTGTGCTGTGACATCACACTGTCCCCTTTATCTCCTGTGCTGTGACATCACACTGCCCCCTGTATCTCCTGTGACATCACACTGCACCCTGTATCTCCTGTGCTGTGACATCACACTGCCCCCTGTATCTCCTGTGACATCACACTGCACCCTGTATCTCCTGTGCTGTGACATCACACTGTCCCCTGTATCTCCTGTGACATCACACTGTCCCCTGTATCTCCTGTGCTGTGACATCACACTGCCCCCTGTATCTCCTGTGCTGTGACATCACACTGCCCCCTGTATCTCCTGTGCTGTGACATCACACTGCCCCCTGTATCTCCTGTGCTGTGACATCACACTGCCCCCTGTATCTCCTGTGCTGTGACATCACACTGCCCCCTGTATCTCCTGTGACATCATACTGCCCCCTGTATCTCCTGTGCTATGACATCACACTGCCCCCTGTATCTCCTGTGACATCACACTGCCCCCTGTATCTCCTGTGCTGTGACATCACACTGCCCCCTGTATCTCCTGTGCTGTGACATCACACTGCCCCCTGTATCTCCTGTGCTGTGACATCACACTGCCCCCTGTATCTCCTGTGACATCACACTGTCCCCTGTATCTCCTGTGCTGTGACATCACACTGTCCCCTGTATCTCCTGTGACATCACACTGCCCCCTGTATCTCCTGTGCTGTGACATCACACTGTCCCCTGTATCCCCTGTGCTGTGACATCACACTGCCCCCTGTATCTCCTGTGACATCACACTGCCCCCTGTATCTCCTGTGCTGTGACATCACACTGCCCCCTGTATCTCCTGTGCTGTGACATCACACTGCCCCCTGTATCTCCTGTGACATCACACTGCCCCCTGTATCTCCTGTGCTGTGACATCACACTGTCCCCTGTATCTCCTGTGACATCACACTGTCCCCTGTATCTCCTGTGCTGTGACATCACACTGCCCCCTGTATCTCCTGTGCTATGACATCACACTGCCCCCTGTATCTCCTGTGCTGTGACATCACACTGCCCCCTGTATCTCCTGTGCTGTGACATCACACTGCCCCCTGTATCCCCTGTGCTGTGACATCACACTGTCCCCTGTATCTCCTGTGCTGTGACATCACACTGTCCCCTGTATCTCCTGTGCTGTGACATCACACTGCCCCCTGTATCCCCTGTGCTGTGACATCACACTGCCCCCTGTATCTCCTGTGCTGTGACATCACACTGCCCCCTGTATCTCCTGTGCTGTGACATCACACTGCCCCCTGTATCTCCTGTGCTGTGACATCACACTGCCCCCTGTATCCCCTGTGCTGTGACATCACACTGCCCCCTGTATCTCCTGTGACATCACACTGTCCCCTGTATCTCCTGTGCTGTGACATCACACTGCCCCCTGTATCTCCTGTGCTGTGACATCACACTGCCCCCTGTATCCCCTGTGCTGTGACATCACACTGCCCCCTGTATCTCCTGTGACATCACACTGTCCCCTGTATCTCCTGTGCTGTGACATCACACTGCCCCCTGTATCCCCTGTGCTGTGACATCACACTGCCCCCTGTATCCCCTGTGCTGTGACATCACACTGCCCCCTGTATCTCCTGTGCTGTGACATCACACTGCCCCCTGTATCTCCTGTGCTGTGACATCACACTGCCCCCTGTATCTCCTGTGACATCACACTGCCCCCTGTATCTCCTGTGCTGTGACATCACACTGCCCCCTGTATCTCCTGTGACATCACACTGTCCCCTGTATCTCCTGTGCTGTGACATCACACTGTCCCCTGTATCTCCTGTGCTGTGACATCACACTGTCCCCTGTATCCCCTGTGCTGTGACATCACACTGCCCCCTGTATCTCCTGTGCTGTGACATCACACTGCCCCCTGTATCTCCTGTGCTGTGACATCACACTGCCCCCTGTATCTCCTGTGCTGTGACATCACACTGTCCCCTGTATCTCCTGTGACATCACACTGCCCCCTGTATCTCCTGTGCTGTGACATCACACTGCCCCCTGTATCTCCTGTGCTGTGACATCACACTGTCCCCTGTATCTCCTGTGCTGTGACATCACACTGCCCCCTGTATCTCCTGTGCTGTGACATCACACTGTCCCCTGTATCTCCTGTGACATCACACTGTCCCCTGTATCTCCTGTGCTGTGACATCACACTGCCCCCTGTATCTCCTGTGCTGTGACATCACACTGCCCCCTGTATCTCCTGTGCTGTGACATCACACTGTCCCCTGTATCTCCTGTGACATCACACTGTCCCCTGTATCTCCTGTGCTGTGACATCACACTGCCCCCTGTATCTCCTGTGCTGTGACATCACACTGCCCCCTGTATCTCCTGTGCTGTGACATCACACTGCCCCCTGTATCTCCTGTGCTGTGACATCACACTGCCCCCTGTATCTCCTGTGCTGTGACATCACACTGCCCCCTGTATCTCCTGTGCTGTGACATCACACTGTCCCCTGTATCTCCTGTGCTGTGACATCACACTGCCCCCTGTATCTCCTGTGCTGTGACATCACACTGCCCCCTGTATCTCCTGTGACATCACACTGTCCCCTGTATCTCCTGTGCTGTGACATCACACTGCCCCCTGTATCCCCTGTGCTGTGACATCACACTGCCCCCTGTATCTCCTGTGCTGTGACATCACACTGCCCCCTGTATCTCCTGTGCTGTGACATCACACTGTCCCCTGTATCTCCTGTGCTGTGACATCACACTGCCCCCTGTATCTCCTGTGCTGTGACATCACACTGCCCCCTGTATCTCCTGTGCTGTAACGTCACACTGCCCCCTGTATCTCCTGTGCTGTGACATCACACTGCCCCCTGTATCTCCTGTGCTGTGACATCACACTGCCCCCTGTATCTCCTGTGCTGTGACATCACACTGCCCCCTGTATCTCCTGTGCTGTAACGTCACACTGCCCCCTGTATCTCCTGTGACATCACACTGCCCCCTGTATCTCCTGTGCTGTGACATCACACTGCACCCTGTATCTCCTGTGACATCACACTGCCCCCTGTATCTCCTGTGCTGTGACATCACACTGTCCCCTGTATCTCCTGTGACATCACACTGCCTCCTGTATCTCCTGTGACATCACACTGCACCCTGTATCTCCTGTGCTGTGACATCACACTGCCCCCTGTATCTCCTGTGCTGTGACATGACACTGCCCCCTGTATCTCCTGTGCTGTGACATCACACTGCCCCCTGTATCTCCTGTGCTGTGACATCACACTGTCCCCTGTATCTCCTGTGCTGTGACATCACACTGTCCCCTGTATCTCCTGTGCTGTGACATCACACTGCCCCCTGTATCTCCTGTGCTGTGACATCACACAGTCCCCTGTATCTCCTGTGCTGTGACGTCACACTGCCCCTGTATCTCCTGTGCTGTGACATCACACTGTCCCCTGTATCTCCTGTGCTGTGACATCACACTGTCCCCTGTATCTCCTGTGCTGTGACATCACACTGCCCCCTGTATCTCCTGTGCTGTGACATCACACTGTCCCCTGTATCTCCTGTGCTGTGACATCACACTGTCCCCTGTATCTCCTGTGCTGTGACGTCACACTGCCCCCTGTATCTCCTGTGCTGTGACGTCACACTGCCCCCTGTATCTCCTGTGCTGTGACATCACACTGCCCCCTGTATCCCCTGTGCTGTGACATCACACTGCCCCCTGTATCTCCTGTGACATCACACTGCCCCCTGTATCTCCTGTGACATCACACTGCCCCCTGTATCTCCTGTGCTGTGACATCACACTGCCCCCTGTATCTCCTGTGACATCACACTGCCCCCTGTATTTCCTGTGCTGTGACATCACACTGTCCCCTGTATCTCCTGTGACATCACACTGCCCCCTGTATCTCCTGTGCTGTGACATCACACTGTCCCCTGTATCTCCTGTGACATCACACTGCCCCCTGTATCTCCTGTGACATCACACTGCCCCCTGTATCTCCTGTGACATCACACTGCCCCCTGTATTTCCTGTGCTGTGACATCACACTGTCCCCTGTATCTCCTGTGCTGTGACATCACACTGTCCCCTGTATCTCCTGTGCTGTGACATCACACTGCCCCCTGTATCTCCTGTGCTGTGACATGACACTGCCCCCTGTATCTCCTGTGCTGTGACATCACACTGCCCCCTGTATCTCCTGTGCTGTGACATCACACTGCCCCCTGTATCTCCTGTGCTGTGACATCACACTGCCCCCTGTATCTCCTGTGCTGTGACATGACACTGCCCCCTGTATCTCCTGTGCTGTGACATGACACTGCCCCCTGTATCTCCTGTGCTGTGACATCACACTGCCCCCTGTATCCCCTGTGCTGTGACATCACACTGCCCCCTGTATCCCCTGTGCTGTGACATCACACTGCCCCCTGTATCCCCAGTGCTGTGACATCACACTGCCCCCTGTATCTCCTGTGACATCACACTGCCCCCTGTATCTCCTGTGCTGTGACATCACACTGCCCTTTGTATCTCCTGTGCTGTGACATCACACTGCCCCCTGTATCTCCTGTGGCATCACACTGCACCCTGTATCTCCTGTGCTGTGACATCACACTGCCCCCTGTATCTCCTGTGCTGTGACATCACACTGCCCCCTGTATCTCCTGTGCTGTGACATCACACTGCCCCCTGTATCTCCTGTGCTGTGACATCACACTGCCCCCTGTATCTCCTGTGCTGTGACATCACACTGTCCCCTGTATCTCCTGTGCTGTGACATCACACTGCCCCCTGTATCTCCTGTGCTGTGACATCACACTGTCCCCTGTATCTCCTGTGCTGTGACATCACACTGCCCCCTGTATCCCCTGTGCTGTGACATCACACTGCCCCCTGTATCTCCTGTGCTGTGACATCACACTGCCCCCTGTATCTCCTGTGACATCACACTGCCCCCTGTATCTCCTGTGCTGTGACATCACACTGTCCCCTGTATCTCCTGTGCTGTGACATCACACTGCCCCCTGTATCTCCTGTGCTGTGACATCACACTGTCCCCTGTATCCCCTGTGCTGTGACATCACACTGCCCCCTGTATCTCCTGTGCTGTGACGTCACACTGCCCCCTGTATCTCCTGTGACATCACACTGCCCCCTGTATCTCCTGTGCTGTGACATCACACTGCCCCCTGTATCTCCTGTGCTGTGACATCACACTGTCCCCTGTATCCCCTGTGCTGTGACATCACACTGCCCCCTGTATCTCCTGTGCTGTGACGTCACACTGTCCCCTGTATCTCCTGTGACATCACACTGCCCCCTGTATCTCCTGTGCTGTGACATCACACTGCCCCCTGTATCTCCTGTGACATCACACTGCCCCCTGTATCTCCTGTGACATCACACTGCCCTTTGTATCTCCTGTGACATCACACTGCCCCCTGTATCTCCTGTGACATCACACTGCCCTTTGTATCTCCTGTGACATCACACTGCCCCCTGTATCTCCTGTGACATCACACTGCCCCCTGTATCTCCTGTGACATCACACTGCCCCCTGTATCTCCTGTGCTGTGACATCACACTGTCCCCTGTATCTCCTGTGCTGTGACATCACACTGCCCCCTGTATCCCCTGTGCTGTGACATCACACTGCCCCCTGTATCTCCTGTGCTGTGACATCACACTGCCCCCTGTATCTCCTGTGCTGTGACATCACACTGTCCCCTGTATCTCCTGTGCTGTGACATCACACTGCCCCCTGTATCTCCTGTGCTGTGACATCACACTGCACCCTGTATCTCCTGTGCTGTGACATCACACTGTCCCCTGTATCTCCTGTGCTGTGACATCACACTGCCCCCTGTATCTCCTGTGCTGTGACATCACACTGCCCCCTGTATCCCCTGTGCTGTGACATCACACTGTCCCCTGTATCTCCTGTGCTGTGACATCACACTGCCCCCTGTATCTCCTGTGACATCACACTGCCCCCTGTATCTCCTGTGACATCACACTGTCCCCTGTATCTCCTGTGCTGTGACATCACACTGTCCCCTGTATCTCCTGTGCTGTGACATCACACTGCCCCCTGTATCTCCTGTGCTGTGACATCACACTGCCCCCTGTATCTCCTGTGCTGTGACATCACACTGCCCCCTGTATCTCCTGTGCTGTGACATCACACTGCCCCCTGTATCTCCTGTGCTGTGACATCACACTGCCCCCTGTATCTCCTGTGCTGTGACATCACACTGCCCCCTGTATCCCCTGTGCTGTGACATCACACTGTCCCCTGTATCTCCTGTGCTGTGACATCACACTGCCCCCTGTATCTCCTGTGCTGTGACATCACACTGTCCCCTGTATCTCCTGTGCTGTGACATCACACTGCCCCCTGTATCTCCTGTGCTGTGACATCACACTGCCCCCTGTATCTCCTGTGCTGTGACATCACACTGCCCCCTGTATCTCCTGTGCTGTGACATCACATTGTCCCCTGTATCTCCTGTGCTGTGACATCACACTGCCCCCTGTATCTCCTGTGACATCACACTGCCCCCTGTATCTCCTGTGCTGTGACATCACACTGTCCCCTGTATCTCCTGTGCTGTGACATCACACTGTCCCCTGTATCTCCTGTGCTGTGACATCACACTGTCCCCTGTATCTCCTGTGCTGTGACATCACACTGCCCCCTGTATCTCCTGTGCTGTGACATCACACTGCCCCCTGTATCTCCTGTGCTGTGACATCACACTGCCCCCTGTATCTCCTGTGCTGTGACATCACACTGCCCCCTGTATCTCCTGTGCTGTGACATCACACTGCCCCCTGTATCTCCTGTGCTGTGACATCACACTGTCCCCTGTATCTCCTGTGCTGTGACGTCACACTGCCCCCTGTATCTCCTGTGCTGTGACGTCACACTGCCCCCTGTATCCCCTGTGCTGTGACATCACACTGCCCCCTGTATCTCCTGTGCTGTGACATCACACTGCCCCCTGTATCTCCTGTGCTGTGACATCACACTGCCCCCTGTATCTCCTGTGCTGTGACATCACACTGCCCCCTGTATCTCCTGTGCTGTGACATCACACGGCCCCCTGTATCTCCTGTGCTGTGACATCACACTGCCCCCTGTATCTCCTGTGACATCACACTGTCCCCTGTTTCTCCTGTGCTGTGACATCACACTGTCCCCTGTATCTCCTGTGCTGTGACATCACACTGCCCCCTGTATCTCCTGTGACATCACACTGCCCCCTGTATCTCCTGTGACATCACACTGTCCCCTGTATCTCCTGTGCTGTGACATCACACTGCCCCCTGTATCTCCTGTGACATCACACTGTCCCCTGTATCTCCTGTGCTGTGACATCACACTGCCCGCTGTATCTCCTGTGACATCACACTGCCCCCTGTATCTCCTGTGACATCACACTGCCCCCTGTATCTCCTGTGCTGTGACATCACACTGCCCCCTGTATCCCCTGTGCTGTGACATCACACTGTCCCCTGTATCTCCTGTGCTGTGACATCACACTGCCCCCTGTATCTCCTGTGCTGTGACATCACACTGCCCCCTGTATCTCCTGTGCTGTGACATCACACTGCCCCCTGTATCCCCTGTGCTGTGACATCACACTGCCCCCTGTATCTCCTGTGCTGTGACATCACACTGCCCCCTGTATCTCCTGTGACATCACACTGCCCCCTGTATCTCCTGTGCTGTGACATCACACTGCCCCCTGTATCTCCTGTGCTGTGACATCACACTGTCCCCTGTATCTCCTGTGACATCACACTGCCCCCTGTATGTCCTGTGCTGTGACATCACACTGCCCCCTGTATCTCCTGTGCTGTGACATCACACTGCCCCCTGTATCTCCTGTGCTGTGACATCACACTGCCCCCTGTATCTCCTGTGCTGTGACATCACACTGCCCCCTGTATCTCCTGTGCTGTGACGTCACACTGCCCCCTGTATCTCCTGTGCTGTGACATCACACTGCCCCCTGTATCTCCTGTGCTGTGACATCACACTGCCCCCTGTATCTCCTGTGCTGTGACATCACACTGCCCCCTGTATCTCCTGTGCTGTGACATCACACTGCCCCCTGTATCTCCTGTGCTGTGACATCACACTGCCCCCTGTATCCCCTGTGCTGTGACATCACACTGCCCCCTGTATCTCCTGTGCTGTGACATCACACTGCCCCCTGTATCTCCTGTGCTGTGACATCACACTGCCCCCTGTATCCCCTGTGCTGTGACATCACACTGCCCCCTGTATCCCCTGTGCTGTGACATCACACTGCCCCCTGTATCTCCTGTGCTGTGACATCACACTGCCCCCTGTATCTCCTGTGCTGTGACATCACACTGCCCCCTGTATCTCCTGTGCTGTGACATCACACTGCCCCCTGTATCTCCTGTGCTGTGACGTCACACTGCCCCCTGTATCTCCTGTGACATCACACTGCCCCCTGTATCTCCTGTGACATCACACTGCCCCCTGTATCTCCTGTGACATCACACTGCCCCCTGTATCTCCTGTGCTGTGACATCACACTGCCCCCTGTATCTCCTGTGACATCACACTGCCCCCTGTATCTCCTGTGACATCACACTGCCCCCTGTATCTCCTGTGACATCACACTGCCCCCTGTATCTCCTGTGCTGTGACATCACACTGCCCCCTGTATCTCCTGTGCTGTGACATCACACTGCCCCCTGTATCTCCTGTGACATCACACTGCCCCCTGTATCTCCTGTGCTGTGACATCACACTGTCCCCTGTATCTCCTGTGCTGTGACATCACACTGCACCCTGTATCTCCTGTGCTGTGACATCACACTGCCCCCTGTATCTCCTGTGACATCACACTGCCCCCTGTATCTCCTGTGCTGTGACATCACACTGCCCCCTGTATCTCCTGTGACATCACACTGCCCCCTGTATCTCCTGTGCTGTGACATCACACTGCCCCCTGTATCTCCTGTGCTGTGACATCACACTGCCCCCTGTATCTCCTGTGCTGTGACATCACACTGCCCCCTGTATCTCCTGTGCTGTGACATCACACTGCCCCCTGTATCTCCTGTGCTGTGACATCACACTGTCCCCTGTATCTCCTGTGCTGTGACATCACACTGCCCCCTGTATCTCCTGTGCTGTGACATCACACTGCCCCCTGTATCTCCTGTGCTGTGACATCACACTGTCCCCTGTATCTCCTGTGCTGTGACATCACACTGCCCCCTGTATCTCCTGTGCTGTGACATCACACTGCCCCCTGTATCTCCTGTGCTGTGACATCACACTGCCCCCTGTATCTCCTGTGCTGTGACATCACACTGCCCCCTGTATCTCCTGTGACATCACACTGCCCCCTGTATCTCCTGTGCTGTGACATCACACTGTCCCCTGTATCTCCTGTGCTGTGACATCACACTGCCCCCTGTATCTCCTGTGCTGTGACATCACACTGCACCCTGTATCTCCTGTGCTGTGACATCACACTGTCCCCTGTATCTCCTGTGCTGTGACATCACACTGTCCCCTGTATCTCCTGTGCTGTGACATCACACTGCCCCCTGTATCTCCTGTGCTGTGACATCACACTGCCCCCTGTATCTCCTGTGCTGTGACATCACACTGCACCCTGTATCTCCTGTGCTGTGACATCACACTGTCCCCTGTATCTCCTGTGCTGTGACATCACACTGTCCCCTGTATCTCCTGTGACATCACACTGTCCCCTGTATCTCCTGTGCTGTGACATCACACTGTCCCCTGTATCTCCTGTGCTGTGACATCACACTGCCCCCTGTATCTCCTGTGCTGTGACATCACACTGTCCCCTGTATCTCCTGTGCTGTGACATCACACTGTCCCCTGTATCTCCTGTGCTGTGACATCACACTGCACCCTGTATCTCCTGTGCTGTGACATCACACTGCCCCCTGTATCTCCTGTGCTGTGACATCACACTGTCCCCTGTATCTCCTGTGCTGTGACATCACACTGCCCCCTGTATCCCCTGTGCTGTGACATCACACTGCCCCCTGTATCTCCTGTGCTGTGACATCACACTGTCCCCTGTATCTCCTGTGCTGTGACATCACACTGTCCCCTGTATCTCCTGTGCTGTGACATCACACTGCCCCCTGTATCTCCTGTGCTGTGACATCACACTGCACCCTGTATCTCCTGTGCTGTGACATCACACTGCCCCCTGTATCTCCTGTGCTGTGACATCACACTGCACCCTGTATCTCCTGTGCTGTGACATCACACTGCACCCTGTATCTCCTGTGACATCACACTGTCCCCTGTATCTCCTGTGCTGTGACATCACACTGTCCCCTGTATCTCCTGTGACATCACACTGTCCCCTGTATCTCCTGTGACATCACACTGCACCCTGTATCTCCTGTGACATCACACTGCACCCTGTATCTCCTGTGCTGTGACATCACACTGTCCCCTGTATCTCCTGTGACATCACACTGTCCCCTGTATCTCCTGTGCTGTGACATCACACTGTCCCCTGTATCTCCTGTGCTGTGACATCACACTGCCCCCTGTATCCCCTGTGACATCACACTGTCCCCTGTATCTCCTGTGCTGTGACATCACACTGTCCCCTGTATCTCCTGTGCTGTGACATCACACTGCCCCCTGTATCCCCTGTGACATCACACTGTCCCCTGTATCTCCTGTGCTGTGACATCACACTGTCCCCTGTATCTCCTGTGCTGTGACATCACACTGTCCCCTGTATCTCCTGTGACATCACACTGCACCCTGTATCTCCTGTGCTGTGACATCACACTGCCCCCTGTATCTCCTGTGCTGTGACATCACACTGCACCCTGTATCTCCTGTGCTGTGACATCACACTGTCCCCTGTATCTCCTGTGCTGTGACGTCACACTGTCCCCTGTATCTCCTGTGCTGTGACATCACACTGTCCCCTGTATCTCCTGTGACATCACACTGTCCCCTGTATCTCCTGTGCTGTGACATCACACTGTCCCCTGTATCTCCTGTGCTGTGACATCACACTGCCCCCTGTATCTCCTGTGCTGTGACATCACACTGTCCCCTGTATCTCCTGTGCTGTGACATCACACTGTCCCCTGTATCTCCTGTGCTGTGACATCACACTGTCCCCTGTATCTCCTGTGCTGTGACGTCACACTGTCCCCTGTATCTCCTGTGCTGTGACATCACACTGTCCCCTGTATCTCCTGTGACATCACACTGCCCCCTGTATCTCCTGTGCTGTGACGTCACACTGTCCCCTGTATCTCCTGTGCTGTGACATCACACTGCCCCCTGTATCTCCTGTGACATCACACTGCCCCCTGTATCTCCTGTGACATCACACTGCCCCCTGTATCTCCTGTGCTGTGACATCACACTGCCCCCTGTATCTCCTGTGACATCACACTGCCCCCTGTATCTCCTGTGCTGTGACATCACACTGCCCCCTGTATCTCCTGTGACATCACACTGCCCCCTGTATCTCCTGTGCTGTGACATCACACTGCCCCCTGTATCTCCTGTGCTGTGACATCACACTGCCCCCTGTATCTCCTGTGCTGTGACATCACACTGCCCCCTGTATCTCCTGTGCTGTGACATCACACTGCCCCCTGTATCTCCTGTGACATCACACTGCCCCCTGTATCTCCTGTGCTGTGACATCACACTGCCCCCTGTATCTCCTGTGACATCACACTGCCCCCTGTATCTCCTGTGCTGTGACATCACACTGCCCCCTGTATCTCCTGTGACATCACACTGCCCCCTGTATCTCCTGTGACATCACACTGCCCCCTGTATCTCCTGTGACATCACACTGCCCCCTGTATCCCCTGTGCTGTTACATCACACTGCCCCCTGTATCTCCTGTGCTGTGACATCACACTGCCCCCTGTATCCCCTGTGCTGTGACATCACACTGCCCCCTGTATCTCCTGTGCTGTGACATCACACTGTCCCCTGTATCTCCTGTGCTGTGACATCACACTGCCCCCTGTATCTCCTGTGCTGTGACATCACACTGCCCCCTGTATCTCCTGTGACATCACACTGTCCCCTGTATCTCCTGTGCTGTGACATCACACTGCCCCCTGTATCTCCTGTGCTGTGACATCACACTGTCCCCTGTATCTCCTGTGCTGTGACATCACACTGCCCCCTGTATCTCCTGTGCTGTGACATCACACTGTCCCCTGTATCTCCTGTGCTGTGACATCACACTGCCCCCTGTATCTCCTGTGCTGTGACATCACACTGCCCCCTGTATCTCCTGTGCTGTGACATCACACTGCCCCCTGTATCTCCTGTGCTGTGACGTCACACTGCCCCCGTATCTCCTGTGACATCACACTGTCCCCTGTATCTCCTGTGACATCACACTGCCCCCTGTATCTCCTGTGCTGTGACATCACACTGCCCCCTGTATCTCCTGTGCTGTGACATCACACTGCCCCCTGTATCTCCTGTGCTGTGACGTCACACTGTCCCCTGTATCTCTTGTGCTGTGACATCACACTGTCCCCTGTATCTCCTGTGACATCACACTGCCCCCTGTATCTCCTGTGACATCACACTGCCCCCTGTATCTCCTGTGCTGTGACATCACACTGCCCCCTGTATCTCCTGTGCTGTGACATCACACTGTCCCCTGTATCTCCTGTGCTGTGACATCACACTGCCCCCTGTATCTCCTGTGCTGTGACATCACACTGTCCCCTGTATCTCCTGTGCTGTGACATCACACTGTCCCCTGTATCTCCTGTGCTGTGACATCACACTGTCCCCTGTATCTCCTGTGCTGTGACATCACACTGCCCCCTGTATCTCCTGTGCTGTGACATCACACTGCCCCCTGTATCTCTTGTGCTGTGACATCACACTGTCCCCTGTATCTCCTGTGCTGTGACATCACACTGCCCCCTGTATCTCCTGTGCTGTGACATCACACTGCCCCCTGTATCTCCTGTGCTGTGACATCACACTGCCCCCTGTATCTCCTGTGCTGTGACATCACACTGTCCCCTGTATCTCCTGTGCTGTGACATCACACTGTCCCCTGTATCTCCTGTGCTGTGACATCACACTGTCCCCTGTATCTCCTGTGCTGTGACATCACACTGTCCCCTGTATCTCCTGTGCTGTGACATCACACTGTCCCCTGTATCTCCTGTGCTGTGACATCACACTGCCCCCTGTATCTCCTGTGCTGTGACATCACACTGCCCCCTGTATCTCCTGTGCTGTGACATCACACTGTCCCCTGTATCTCCTGTGCTGTGACATCACACTGCCCCCTGTATCTCCTGTGCTGTGACATCACACTGTCCCCTGTATCTCCTGTGCTGTGACATCACACTGCCCCCTGTATCTCCTGTGCTGTGACATCACACTGTCCCCTGTATCTCCTGTGCTGTGACATCACACTGCCCCCTGTATCTCCTGTGCTGTGACATCACACTGCCCCCTGTATCTCCTGTGCTGTGACATCACACTGCCCCCTGTATCTCCTGTGCTGTGACATCACACTGCCCCCTGTATCTCTTGTGCTGTGACATCACACTGTCCCCTGTATCTCCTGTGCTGTGACATCACACTGCCCCCTGTATCTCCTGTGCTGTGACATCACACTGCCCCCTGTATCTCCTGTGCTGTGACATCACACTGCCCCCTGTATCTCCTGTGCTGTGACATCACACTGCCCCCTGTATCTCCTGTGCTGTGACATCACACTGCCCCCTGTATCTCCTGTGCTGTGACATCACACTGCCCCCTGTATCTCCTGTGCTGTGACATCACACTGCCCCCTGTATCTCCTGTGCTGTGACATCACACTGCCCCCTGTATCTCCTGTGCTGTGACATCACACTGCCCCCTGTATCTCCTGTGCTGTGACGTCACACTGTCCCCTGTATCTCCTGTGACATCACACTGCCCCCTGTATCTCCTGTGCTGTGACATCACACTGCCCCCTGTATCTCCTGTGCTGTGACATCACACTGTCCCCTGTATCTCCTGTGCTGTGACATCACACTGCCCCCTGTATCTCCTGTGCTATGACGTCACACTGTCCCCTGTATCTCCTGTGCTGTGACATCACACTGTCCCCTGTATCTCCTGTGCTGTGACATCACACTGTCCCCTGTATCTCCTGTGCTGTGACATGACACTGCCCCCTGTATCTCCTGTGCTGTGACATCACACTGCCCCCTGTATCTCCTGTGCTGTGACATCACACTGCCCCCTGTATCTCCTGTGCTGTGACATCACACTGTCCCCTGTATCTCCTGTGACATCACACTGCCCCCTGTATCTCCTGTGCTGTGACATCACACTGCCCCCTGTATCTCCTGTGCTATGACGTCACACTGTCCCCTGTATCTCCTGTGCTGTGACATCACACTGTCCCCTGTATCTCCTGTGCTGTGACGTCACACTGTCCCCTGTATCTCCTGTGCTGTGACATCACACTGCCCCCTGTATCTCCTGTGCTGTGACATCACACTGCCCCCTGTATCTCCTGTGACATCACACTGCCCCCTGTATCTCCTGTGCTGTGACATCACACTGCCCCCTGTATCTCCTGTGCTGTGACATCACACTGTCCCCTGTATCTCCTGTGCTGAGACATCACACTGCCCCCTGTATCTCCTGTGCTGTGACATCACACTGCCCCCTGTATCTCCTGTGCTGTGACGTCACACTGCCCCCTGTATCTCCTGTGCTGTGACATCACACTGCCCCCTGTATCTCCTGTGCTGTGACATCACACTGTCCCCTGTATCTCCTGTGACATCACACTGCCCCCTGTATCTCCTGTGACATCACACTGCCCCCTGTATCTCCTGTGCTGTGACATCACACTGCCCCCTGTATCTCCTGTGCTGTGACATCACACTGCCCCCTGTATCTCCTGTGCTGTGACATCACACTGCCCCCTGTATCTCCTGTGCTGTGACATCACACTGCCCCCTGTATCTCCTGTGCTGTGACATCACACTGCCCCCTGTATCTCCTGTGCTGAGACATCACACTGCCCCCTGTATCTCCTGTGCTGTGACATCACACTGCCCCCTGTATCTCCTGTGACATCACACTGCCCCCTGTATCTCCTGTGACATCACACTGCCCCCTGTATCTCCTGTGCTGTGACGTCACACTGTCCCCTGTAACTCCTGTGCTGTGACATCACACTGCCCCCTGTATCTCCTGTGACATCACACTGCCCCCTGTATCTCCTGTGCTGTGACATCACACTGCCCCCTGTATCTCCTGTGCTGTGACATCACACTGCCCCCTGTATCTCCTGTGCTGTGACATCACACTGCCCCCTGTATCTCCTGTGCTGTGACATCACACTGTCCCCTGTATCTCCTGTGCTGTGACATCACACTGCCCCCTGTATCTCCTGTGACATCACACTGCCCCCTGTATCTCCTGTGCTGTGACATCACACTGTCCCCTGTATCTCCTGTGCTGTGACATCACACTGTCCCCTGTATCTCCTGTGCTGTGACATCACACTGTCCCCTGTATCTCCTGTGCTGTGACATCACACTGCCCCCTGTATCTCCTGTGCTGTGACATCACACTGTCCCCTGTATCTCCTGTGCTGTGACATCACACTGCCCCCTGTATCTCCTGTGCTGTGACATCACACTGCCCCCTGTATCTCCTGTGCTGTGACGTCACACTGCCCCCTGTATCTCCTGTGCTGTGACATCACACTGCACCCTGTATCTCCTGTGCTGTGACATCACACTGTCCCCTGTATCTCCTGTGCTGTGACATCACACTGTCCCCTGTATCTCCTGTGCTGTGACATCACACTGCCCCCTGTATCTCCTGTGCTGTGACATCACACTGCCCCCTGTATCTCCTGTGCTGTGACATCACACTGCCCCCTGTATCTCCTGTGCTGTGACATCACACTGCCCCCTGTATCTCCTGTGCTGTGACATCACACTGCCCCCTGTATCTCCTGTGACATCACACTGCCCCCTGTATCTCCTGTGCTGTGACGTCACACTGTCCCCTGTAACTCCTGTGCTGTGACATCACACTGCCCCCTGTATCTCCTGTGACATCACACTGCCCCCTGTATCTCCTGTGCTGTGACATCACACTGCCCCCTGTATCTCCTGTGCTGTGACATCACACTGCCCCCTGTATCTCCTGTGCTGTGACATCACACTGCCCCCTGTATCTCCTGTGCTGTGACATCACACTGTCCCCTGTATCTCCTGTGCTGTGACATCACACTGCCCCCTGTATCTCCTGTGCTGTGACGTCACACTGCCCCCTGTATCTCCTGTGCTGTGACATCACACTGCACCCTGTATCTCCTGTGCTGTGACATCACACTGCCCCCTGTATCTCCTGTGCTGTGACATCACACTGCCCCCTGTATCTCCTGTGCTGTGACATCACACTGTCCCCTGTATCTCCTGTGCTGTGACATCACACTGCCCCCTGTATCTCCTGTGCTGTGACGTCACACTGCCCCCTGTATCTCCTGTGCTGTGACATCACACTGCACCCTGTATCTCCTGTGCTGTGACATCACACTGTCCCCTGTATCTCCTGTGCTGTGACATCACACTGCCCCCTGTATCTCCTGTGACGTCACACTGCCCCCTGTATCTCCTGTGCTATGACGTCACACTGCCCCCTGTATCTCCTGTGCTGTGACATCACACTGCCCCCTGTATCTCCTGTGCTGTGACATCACACTGCACCCTGTATCTCCTGTGACATCACACTGCACCCTGTATCTCCTGTGCTGTGACATCACACTGTCCCCTGTATCTCCTGTGCTGTGACATCACACTGCCCCCTGTATCTCCTGTGACATCACACTGCCCCCTGTATCTCCTGTGACATCACACTGTCCCCTGTATCTCCTGTGCTGTGACATCACACTGCCCCCTGTATCTCCTGTGACATCACACTGCCCCCTGTATCTCCTGTGCTGTGACATCACACTGCCCCCTGTATCTCCTGTGCTGTGACATCACACTGCCCCCTGTATCTCCTGTGCTGTGACATCACACTGCCCCCTGTATCTCCTGTGACATCACACTGCCCCCTGTATCTCCTGTGCTGTGACATCACACTGCCCCCTGTATCTCCTGTGCTGTGACATCACACTGTCCCCTGTATCTCCTGTGCTGTGACATCACACTGCCCCCTGTATCTCCTGTGCTGTGACATCACACTGCCCCCTGTATCTCCTGTGCTGTGACATCACACTGCCCCCTGTATCTCCTGTGCTGTGACATCACACTGCACCCTGTATCTCCTGTGCTATGACGTCACACTGCCCCCTGTATCTCCTGTGCTGTGACATCACACTGCCCCCTGTATCTCCTGTGCTGTGACATCACACTGCACCCTGTATCTCCTGTGCTGTGACATCACACTGCCCCCTGTATCTCCTGTGCTGTGACATCACACTGCCCCCTGTATCTCCTGTGCTGTGACATCACACTGCCCCCTGTATCTCCTGTGCTGTGACATCACACTGTCCCCTGTATCTCCTGTGCTGTGACATCACACTGCCCCCTGTATCTCCTGTGCTGTGACGTCACACTGCCCCCTGTATCTCCTGTGCTGTGACATCACACTGCACCCTGTATCTCCTGTGCTGTGACATCACACTGCCCCCTGTATCTCCTGTGACGTCACACTGCCCCCTGTATCTCCTGTGACATCACACTGCCCCTGTATCTCCTGTGACATCACACTGCCCCCTGTATCTCCTGTGCTGTGACGTCACACTGCCCCCTGTATCTCCTGTGCTGTGACATCACACTGCACCCTGTATCTCCTGTGCTGTGACATCACACTGCCCCCTGTATCTCCTGTGACATCACACTGCCCCCTGTATCTCCTGTGCTGTGACATCACACTGCCCCCTGTATCTCCTGTGCTGTGACATCACACTGCACCCTGTATCTCCTGTGACATCACACTGCACCCTGTATCTCCTGTGCTGTGACATCACACTGCCCCCTGTATCTCCTGTGGCATCACACTGCACCCTGTATCTCCTGTGCTGTGACATCACACTGTCCCCTGTATCTCCTGTGCTGTGACATCACACTGCCCCCTGTATCTCCTGTGACATCACACTGCCCCCTGTATCTCCTGTGACATCACACTGTCCCCTGTATCTCCTGTGCTGTGACATCACACTGCCCCCTGTATCTCCTGTGACATCACACTGTCCCCTGTATCTCCTGTGCTGTGACATCACACTGCCCCCTGTATCTCCTGTGACATCACACTGCCCCCTGTATCTCCTGTGCTGTGACATCACACTGCCCCCTGTATCTCCTGTGACATCACACTGCCCCCTGTATCCCCTGTGCTGTTACATCACACTGTCCCCTGTATCTCCTGTGCTGTGACATCACACTGCCCCCTGTATCTCCTGTGCTGTGACATCACACTGCCCCCTGTATCTCCTGTGCTGTGACATCACACTGCCCCCTGTATCTCCTGTGCTGTGACATCACACTGTCCCCTGTATCTCCTTTGCTGTGACATCACACTGCCCCCTGTATCTCCTGTGCTGTGACATCACACTGTCCCCTGTATCTCCTGTGCTGTGACATCACACTGCCCCCTGTATCTCCTGTGCTGTGACATCACACTGCCCCCTGTATCTCCTGTGACATCACACTGCCCCCTGTATCTCCTGTGCTGTGACATCACACTGTCCCCTGTATCTCCTGTGCTGTGACATCACACTGCCCCCTGTATCTCCTGTGCTGTGACATCACACTGTCCCCTGTATCTCCTGTGCTGTGACATCACACTGCCCCCTGTATCTCCTGTGACATCACACTGTCCCCTGTATCTCCTGTGCTGTGACATCACACTGCCCCCTGTATCTCCTGTGACATCACACTGTCCCCTGTATCTCCTGTGACATCACACTGCCCCCTGTATCTCCTGTGCTGTGACATCACACTGCCCCCTGTATCTCCTGTGCTGTGACATCACACTGCCCCCTGTATCTCCTGTGCTGTGACGTCACACTGTCCCCTGTATCTCTTGTGCTGTGACATCACACTGTCCCCTGTATCTCCTGTGACATCACACTGCCCCCTGTATCTCCTGTGACATCACACTGCCCCCTGTATCTCCTGTGCTGTGACATCACACTGCCCCCTGTATCTCCTGTGCTGTGACATCACACTGCCCCCTGTATCTCCTGTGCTGTGACATCACACTGCCCCCTGTATCTCTTGTGCTGTGACATCACACTGTCCCCTGTATCTCCTGTGCTGTGACATCACACTGCCCCCTGTATCTCCTGTGCTGTGACATCACACTGCCCCCTGTATCTCCTGTGCTGTGACATCACACTGCCCCCTGTATCTCCTGTGCTGTGACATCACACTGCCCCCTGTATCTCCTGTGCTGTGACATCACACTGCCCCCTGTATCTCCTGTGCTGTGACATCACACTGTCCCCTGTATCTCCTGTGACATCACACTGCCCCCTGTATCTCCTGTGCTGTGACATCACACTGCCCCCTGTATCTCCTGTGCTGTGACATCACACTGTCCCCTGTATCTCCTGTGCTGTGACATCACACTGCCCCCTGTATCTCCTGTGCTATGACGTCACACTGTCCCCTGTATCTCCTGTGCTGTGACATCACACTGTCCCCTGTATCTCCTGTGCTGTGACATCACACTGTCCCCTGTATCTCCTGTGCTGTGACATGACACTGCCCCCTGTATCTCCTGTGCTGTGACATCACACTGCACCCTGTATCTCCTGTGCTGTGACATCACACTGCACCCTGTATCTCCTGTGCTGTGACATCACACTGCCCCCTGTATCTCCTGTGCTGTGACATCACACTGCCCCCTGTATCTCCTGTGCTGTGACATCACACTGTCCCCTGTATCTCCTGTGACATCACACTGCCCCCTGTATCTCCTGTGCTGTGACATCACACTGCCCCCTGTATCTCCTGTGCTATGACGTCACACTGTCCCCTGTATCTCCTGTGCTGTGACATCACACTGCCCCCTGTATCTCCTGTGCTGTGACATCACACTGCCCCCTGTATCTCCTGTGACATCACACTGCCCCCTGTATCTCCTGTGCTGTGACATCACACTGCCCCCTGTATCTCCTGTGCTGTGACATCACACTGTCCCCTGTATCTCCTGTGCTGAGACATCACACTGCCCCCTGTATCTCCTGTGCTGTGACATCACACTGCCCCCTGTATCTCCTGTGCTGTGACATCACACTGCCCCCTGTATGTCCTGTGCTGTGACATCACACTGTCCCCTGTATCTCCTGTGCTGTGACATCACAATGCCCCCTGTATCTCCTGTGCTGTGACATCACACTGCCCCCTGTATCTCCTGTGCTGTGACATCACACTGTCCCCTGTATCTCCTGTGACATCACACTGCCCCCTGTATCTCCTGTGACATCACACTGCCCCCTGTATCTCCTGTGCTGTGACATCACACTGCCCCCTGTATCTCCTGTGCTGTGACATCACACTGCCCCCTGTATCTCCTGTGCTGTGACATCACACTGCCCCCTGTATCTCCTGTGCTGTGACATCACACTGCCCCCTGTATCTCCTGTGCTGTGACATCACACTGCCCCCTGTATCTCCTGTGACATCACACTGCCCCCTGTATCTCCTGTGCTGTGACATCACACTGCCCCCTGTATCTCCTGTGCTGTGACATCACACTGCCTCCTGTATCTCCTGTGCTGTGACATCACACTGCCCCCTGTATCTCCTGTGCTGTGACGTCACACTGTCCCCTGTAACTCCTGTGCTGTGACATCACACTGCCCCCTGTATCTCCTGTGACATCACACTGCCCCCTGTATCTCCTGTGCTGTGACATCACACTGCCCCCTGTATCTCCTGTGCTGTGACATCACACTGCCCCCTGTATCTCCTGTGACATCACACTGCCCCCTGTATCTCCTGTGCTGTGACATCACACTGTCCCCTGTATCTCCTGTGCTGTGACATCACACTGCCCCCTGTATCTCCTGTGACATCACACTGCCCCCTGTATCTCCTGTGCTGTGACATCACACTGTCCCCTGTATCTCCTGTGCTGTGACATCACACTGCCCCCTGTATCTCCTGTGCTGTGACATCACACTGTCCCCTGTATCTCCTGTGCTGTGACATCACACTGCCCCCTGTATCTCCTGTGCTGTGACATCACACTGCCCCCTGTATCTCCTGTGCTGTGACGTCACACTGCCCCCTGTATCTCCTGTGCTGTGACATCACACTGCACCCTGTATCTCCTGTGCTGTGACATCACACTGTCCCCTGTATCTCCTGTGCTGTGACATCACACTGTCCCCTGTATCTCCTGTGCTGTGACATCACACTGCACCCTGTATCTCCTGTGCTATGACGTCACACTGCCCCCTGTATCTCCTGTGCTGTGACATCACACTGCCCCCTGTATCTCCTGTGCTGTGACATCACACTGCCCCCTGTATCTCCTGTGCTGTGACATCACACTGCCCCCTGTATCCCCTGTGCTGTGACATCACACTGTCCCCTGTATCTCCTGTGCTGTGACATCACACTGCACCCTGTATCTCCTGTGCTGTGACATCACACTGCCCCCTGTATCTCCTGTGCTGTGACATCACACTGTCCCCTGTATCTCCTGTGCTGTGACATCACACTGCCCCCTGTATCTCCTGTGCTGTGACATCACACTGCCCCCTGTATCTGCTGTGCTGTGACATCACACTGTCCCCTGTATCTCCTGTGCTGTGACATCACACTGCCCCCTGTATCTCCTGTGCTGTGACGTCACACTGCCCCCTGTATCTCCTGTGCTGTGACATCACACTGCACCCTGTATCTCCTGTGCTGTGACATCACACTGTCCCCTGTATCTCCTGTGCTGTGACATCACACTGCCCCCTGTATCTCCTGTGACGTCACACTGCCCCCTGTATCTCCTGTGCTATGACGTCACACTGCCCCCTGTATCTCCTGTGCTGTGACATCACACTGCCCCCTGTATCTCCTGTGCTGTGACATCACACTGTCCCCTGTATCTCCTGTGCTGTGACATCACACTGCCCCCTGTATCTCCTGTGCTGTGACATCACACTGTCCCCTGTATCTCCTGTGCTGTGACATCACACTGCCCCCTGTATCTCCTGTGACATCACACTGCACCCTGTATCTCCTGTGCTGTGACATCACACTGCCCCCTGTATCTCCTGTGGCATCACACTGCACCCTGTATCTCCTGTGCTGTGACATCACACTGTCCCCTGTATCTCCTGTGCTGTGACATCACACTGCCCCCTGTATCTCCTGTGACATCACACTGCCCCCTGTATCTCCTGTGACATCACACTGTCCCCTGTATCTCCTGTGCTGTGACATCACACTGCCCCCTGTATCTCCTGTGACATCACACTGCCCCCTGTATCTCCTGTGACATCACACTGCCCCCTGTATCTCCTGTGCTGTGACATCACACTGCCCCCTGTATCTCCTGTGCTGTGACATCACACTGCCCCCTGTATCTCCTGTGCTGTGACATCACACTGTCTCCTGTATCTCCTGTGCTGTGACATCACACTGTCCCCTGTATCTCCTGTGCTGTGACATCACACTGCCCCCTGTATCTCCTGTGCTGTGACATCACACTGTCTCCTGTATCTCCTGTGCTGTGACATCACACTGTCCCCTGTATCTCCTGTGCTGTGACATCACACTGCCCCCTGTATCTCCTGTGCTGTGACATCACACTGTCCCCTGTATCTCCTGTGACGTCACACTGCCCCCTGTATCTCCTGTGCTGTGACATCACACTGCCCCCTGTATCTCCTGTGCTGTGACATCACACTGTCCCCTGTATCTCCTGTGCTGTGACATCACACTGCCCCCTGTATCTCCTGTGCTGTGACATCACACTGCCCCCTGTATCCCCTGTGCTGTGACGTCACACTGTCCCCTGTATCTCCTGTGCTGTGACATCACACTGCCCCCTGTATCTCCTGTGCTGTGACATCACACTGCCCCCTGTATCTCCTGTGCTGTGACATCACACTGCCCCCTGTATCTCCTGTGACATCACACTGCCCCCTGTATCTCCTGTGCTGTGACATCACACTGCCCCCTGTATCTCCTGTGCTGTGACATCACACTGTCCCCTGTATCTCCTGTGCTGTGACATCACACTGCCCCCTGTATCTCCTGTGCTGTGACATCACACTGCCCCCTGTATCTCCTGTGCTGTGACATCACACTGCCCCCTGTATCTCCTGTGCTGTGACATCACACTGCACCCTGTATCTCCTGTGCTATGACGTCACACTGCCCCCTGTATCTCCTGTGCTGTGACATCACACTGCCCCCTGTATCTCCTGTGCTGTGACATCACACTGCACCCTGTATCTCCTGTGCTGTGACATCACACTGCACCCTGTATCTCCTGTGCTGTGACGTCACACTGCCCCCTGTATCTCCTGTGCTGTGACATCACACTGCACCCTGTATCTCCTGTGCTGTGACGTCACACTGCCCCCTGTATCTCCTGTGCTGTGACATCACACTGCCCCCTGTATCTCCTGTGACATCACACTGCACCCTGTATCTCCTGTGCTGTGACATCACACTGCCCCCTGTATCTCCTGTGCTGTGACATCACACTGTCCCCTGTATCTCCTGTGCTGTGACATCACACTGTCCCCTGTATCTCCTGTGCTGTGACATCACACTGTCCCCTGTATCTCCTGTGCTGTGACATCACACTGCCCCCTGTATCTCCTGTGCTGTGACATCACACTGCCCCCTGTATCTCCTGTGCTGTGACATCACACTGCCCCCTGTATCTCCTGTGACATCACACTGTCCCCTGTATCTCCTGTGCTGTGACATCACACTGCCCCCTGTATCTCCTGTGCTGTGACATCACACTGTCCCCTGTATCTCCTGTGCTGTGACATCACACTGCCCCCTGTATCTCCTGTGCTGTGACGTCACACTGCCCCCTGTATCTCCTGTGCTGTGACATCACACTGCACCCTGTATCTCCTGTGCTGTGACATCACACTGCCCCCTGTATCTCCTGTGACGTCACACTGCCCCCTGTATCTCCTGTGACATCACACTGCCCCTGTATCTCCTGTGACATCACACTGCCCCCTGTATCTCCTGTGCTGTGACATCACACTGCCCCCTGTATCTCCTGTGCTGTGACGTCACACTGCCCCCTGTATCTCCTGTGCTGTGACATCACACTGCCCCCTGTATCTCCTGTGCTGTGACATCACACTGCCCCCTGTATCTCCTGTGCTGTGACGTCACACTGCCCCCTGTATCTCCTGTGCTGTGACATCACACTGCACCCTGTATCTCCTGTGCTGTGACATCACACTGCCCCCTGTATCTCCTGTGACATCACACTGCCCCCTGTATCTCCTGTGCTGTGACATCACACTGCCCCCTGTATCTCCTGTGCTGTGACATCACACTGCCCCCTGTATCTCCTGTGACATCACACTGCCCCCTGTATCTCCTGTGACATCACACTGCACCCTGTATCTCCTGTGACATCACACTGCACCCTGTATCTCCTGTGCTGTGACATCACACTGCCCCCTGTATCTCCTGTGCTGTGACATCACACTGCCCCCTGTATCTCCTGTGCTGTGACATCACACTGTCCCCTGTATCTCCTGTGCTGTGACATCACACTGCCCCCTGTATCTCCTGTGCTGTGACATCACACTGCCCCCTGTATCTCCTGTGACATCACACTGCCCCCTGTATCTCCTGTGACATCACACTGTCCCCTGTATCTCCTGTGCTGTGACATCACACTGTCCCCTGTATCTCCTGTGCTGTGACATCACACTGCCCCCTGTATCTCCTGTGCTGTGACATCACACTGCCCCCTGTATCTCCTGTGCTGTGACATCACACTGCCCCCTGTATCTCCTGTGCTGTGACATCACACTGCCCCCTGTATCTCCTGTGGCATCACACTGCACCCTGTATCTCCTGTGCTGTGACATCACACTGCCCCCTGTATCTCCTGTGACATCACACTGCCCCCTGTATCTCCTGTGACATCACACTGTCCCCTGTATCTCCTGTGCTGTGACATCACACTGCCCCCTGTATCTCCTGTGACATCACACTGTCCCCTGTATCTCCTGTGCTGTGACATCACACTGCCCCCTGTATCTCCTGTGACATCACACTGCCCCCTGTATCTCCTGTGCTGTGACATCACACTGCCCCCTGTATCTCCTGTGCTGTGACATCACACTGCCCCCTGTATCTCCTGTGCTGTGACATCACACTGCCCCCTGTATCTCCTGTGCTGTGACATCACACTGCCCCCTGTATCTCCTGTGCTGTGACATCACACTGTCCCCTGTATCTCCTGTGCTGTGACATCACACTGCCCCCTGTATCTCCTGTGACATCACACTGCCCCCTGTATCTCCTGTGCTGTGACATCACACTGTCCCCTGTATCTCCTGTGCTGTGACATCACACTGTCCCCTGTATCTCCTGTGCTGTGACATCACACTGTCCCCTGTATCTCCTGTGCTGTGACATCACACTGCCCCCTGTATCTCCTGTGCTGTGACATCACACTGTCCCCTGTATCTCCTGTGCTGTGACATCACACTGCCCCCTGTATCTCCTGTGCTGTGACATCACACTGCCCCCTGTATCTCCTGTGCTGTGACGTCACACTGCCCCCTGTATCTCCTGTGCTGTGACATCACACTGCACCCTGTATCTCCTGTGCTGTGACATCACACTGTCCCCTGTATCTCCTGTGCTGTGACATCACACTGTCCCCTGTATCTCCTGTGCTGTGACATCACACTGCCCCCTGTATCTCCTGTGCTGTGACATCACACTGCCCCCTGTATCTCCTGTGCTGTGACATCACACTGCCCCCTGTATCTCCTGTGCTGTGACATCACACTGCCCCCTGTATCTCCTGTGCTGTGACATCACACTGCCCCCTGTATCTCCTGTGACATCACACTGCCCCCTGTATCTCCTGTGCTGTGACGTCACACTGTCCCCTGTAACTCCTGTGCTGTGACATCACACTGCCCCCTGTATCTCCTGTGACATCACACTGCCCCCTGTATCTCCTGTGCTGTGACATCACACTGCCCCCTGTATCTCCTGTGCTGTGACATCACACTGCCCCCTGTATCTCCTGTGCTGTGACATCACACTGCCCCCTGTATCTCCTGTGCTGTGACATCACACTGTCCCCTGTATCTCCTGTGCTGTGACATCACACTGCCCCCTGTATCTCCTGTGCTGTGACGTCACACTGCCCCCTGTATCTCCTGTGCTGTGACATCACACTGCACCCTGTATCTCCTGTGCTGTGACATCACACTGTCCCCTGTATCTCCTGTGCTGTGACATCACACTGCCCCCTGTATCTCCTGTGACGTCACACTGCCCCCTGTATCTCCTGTGCTATGACGTCACACTGCCCCCTGTATCTCCTGTGCTGTGACATCACACTGCCCCCTGTATCTCCTGTGCTGTGACATCACACTGCACCCTGTATCTCCTGTGACATCACACTGCACCCTGTATCTCCTGTGCTGTGACATCACACTGCCCCCTGTATCTCCTGTGGCATCACACTGCACCCTGTATCTCCTGTGCTGTGACATCACACTGTCCCCTGTATCTCCTGTGCTGTGACATCACACTGCCCCCTGTATCTCCTGTGACATCACACTGCCCCCTGTATCTCCTGTGACATCACACTGTCCCCTGTATCTCCTGTGCTGTGACATCACACTGCCCCCTGTATCTCCTGTGACATCACACTGCCCCCTGTATCTCCTGTGCTGTGACATCACACTGCCCCCTGTATCTCCTGTGCTGTGACATCACACTGCCCCCTGTATCTCCTGTGCTGTGACATCACACTGCCCCCTGTATCTCCTGTGACATCACACTGCCCCCTGTATCTCCTGTGCTGTGACATCACACTGCCCCCTGTATCTCCTGTGCTGTGACATCACACTGTCCCCTGTATCTCCTGTGCTGTGACATCACACTGCCCCCTGTATCTCCTGTGCTGTGACATCACACTGCCCCCTGTATCTCCTGTGCTGTGACATCACACTGCCCCCTGTATCTCCTGTGCTGTGACATCACACTGCACCCTGTATCTCCTGTGCTATGACGTCACACTGCCCCCTGTATCTCCTGTGCTGTGACATCACACTGCCCCCTGTATCTCCTGTGCTGTGACATCACACTGCACCCTGTATCTCCTGTGCTGTGACATCACACTGCCCCCTGTATCTCCTGTGCTGTGACATCACACTGCCCCCTGTATCTCCTGTGCTGTGACATCACACTGCCCCCTGTATCTCCTGTGCTGTGACATCACACTGTCCCCTGTATCTCCTGTGCTGTGACATCACACTGCCCCCTGTATCTCCTGTGCTGTGACGTCACACTGCCCCCTGTATCTCCTGTGCTGTGACATCACACTGCACCCTGTATCTCCTGTGCTGTGACATCACACTGCCCCCTGTATCTCCTGTGACGTCACACTGCCCCCTGTATCTCCTGTGACATCACACTGCCCCTGTATCTCCTGTGACATCACACTGCCCCCTGTATCTCCTGTGCTGTGACGTCACACTGCCCCCTGTATCTCCTGTGCTGTGACATCACACTGCACCCTGTATCTCCTGTGCTGTGACATCACACTGCCCCCTGTATCTCCTGTGACATCACACTGCCCCCTGTATCTCCTGTGCTGTGACATCACACTGCCCCCTGTATCTCCTGTGCTGTGACATCACACTGCACCCTGTATCTCCTGTGACATCACACTGCACCCTGTATCTCCTGTGCTGTGACATCACACTGCCCCCTGTATCTCCTGTGGCATCACACTGCACCCTGTATCTCCTGTGCTGTGACATCACACTGTCCCCTGTATCTCCTGTGCTGTGACATCACACTGCCCCCTGTATCTCCTGTGACATCACACTGCCCCCTGTATCTCCTGTGACATCACACTGTCCCCTGTATCTCCTGTGCTGTGACATCACACTGCCCCCTGTATCTCCTGTGACATCACACTGTCCCCTGTATCTCCTGTGCTGTGACATCACACTGCCCCCTGTATCTCCTGTGACATCACACTGCCCCCTGTATCTCCTGTGCTGTGACATCACACTGCCCCCTGTATCTCCTGTGACATCACACTGCCCCCTGTATCTCCTGTGACATCACACTGCCCCCTGTATCCCCTGTGCTGTTACATCACACTGTCCCCTGTATCTCCTGTGCTGTGACATCACACTGCCCCCTGTATCTCCTGTGCTGTGACATCACACTGCCCCCTGTATCTCCTGTGCTGTGACATCACACTGCCCCCTGTATCTCCTGTGCTGTGACATCACACTGTCCCCTGTATCTCCTTTGCTGTGACATCACACTGCCCCCTGTATCTCCTGTGCTGTGACATCACACTGTCCCCTGTATCTCCTGTGCTGTGACATCACACTGCCCCCTGTATCTCCTGTGCTGTGACATCACACTGCCCCCTGTATCTCCTGTGACATCACACTGCCCCCTGTATCTCCTGTGCTGTGACATCACACTGTCCCCTGTATCTCCTGTGCTGTGACATCACACTGCCCCCTGTATCTCCTGTGCTGTGACATCACACTGTCCCCTGTATCTCCTGTGCTGTGACATCACACTGCCCCCTGTATCTCCTGTGACATCACACTGTCCCCTGTATCTCCTGTGCTGTGACATCACACTGCCCCCTGTATCTCCTGTGACATCACACTGTCCCCTGTATCTCCTGTGACATCACACTGCCCCCTGTATCTCCTGTGCTGTGACATCACACTGCCCCCTGTATCTCCTGTGCTGTGACATCACACTGCCCCCTGTATCTCCTGTGCTGTGACGTCACACTGTCCCCTGTATCTCTTGTGCTGTGACATCACACTGTCCCCTGTATCTCCTGTGACATCACACTGCCCCCTGTATCTCCTGTGACATCACACTGCCCCCTGTATCTCCTGTGCTGTGACATCACACTGCCCCCTGTATCTCCTGTGCTGTGACATCACACTGCCCCCTGTATCTCCTGTGCTGTGACATCACACTGCCCCCTGTATCTCTTGTGCTGTGACATCACACTGTCCCCTGTATCTCCTGTGCTGTGACATCACACTGCCCCCTGTATCTCCTGTGCTGTGACATCACACTGCCCCCTGTATCTCCTGTGCTGTGACATCACACTGCCCCCTGTATCTCCTGTGCTGTGACATCACACTGCCCCCTGTATCTCCTGTGCTGTGACATCACACTGCCCCCTGTATCTCCTGTGCTGTGACATCACACTGTCCCCTGTATCTCCTGTGACATCACACTGCCCCCTGTATCTCCTGTGCTGTGACATCACACTGCCCCCTGTATCTCCTGTGCTGTGACATCACACTGTCCCCTGTATCTCCTGTGCTGTGACATCACACTGCCCCCTGTATCTCCTGTGCTATGACGTCACACTGTCCCCTGTATCTCCTGTGCTGTGACATCACACTGTCCCCTGTATCTCCTGTGCTGTGACATCACACTGTCCCCTGTATCTCCTGTGCTGTGACATGACACTGCCCCCTGTATCTCCTGTGCTGTGACATCACACTGCACCCTGTATCTCCTGTGCTGTGACATCACACTGCACCCTGTATCTCCTGTGCTGTGACATCACACTGCCCCCTGTATCTCCTGTGCTGTGACATCACACTGCCCCCTGTATCTCCTGTGCTGTGACATCACACTGTCCCCTGTATCTCCTGTGACATCACACTGCCCCCTGTATCTCCTGTGCTGTGACATCACACTGCCCCCTGTATCTCCTGTGCTATGACGTCACACTGTCCCCTGTATCTCCTGTGCTGTGACATCACACTGCCCCCTGTATCTCCTGTGCTGTGACATCACACTGCCCCCTGTATCTCCTGTGACATCACACTGCCCCCTGTATCTCCTGTGCTGTGACATCACACTGCCCCCTGTATCTCCTGTGCTGTGACATCACACTGTCCCCTGTATCTCCTGTGCTGAGACATCACACTGCCCCCTGTATCTCCTGTGCTGTGACATCACACTGCCCCCTGTATCTCCTGTGCTGTGACATCACACTGCCCCCTGTATGTCCTGTGCTGTGACATCACACTGCCCCCTGTATCTCCTGTGCTGTGACGTCACACTGCTCCCTGTATCTCCTGTGCTGTGACATCACACTGTCCCCTGTATCTCCTGTGCTGTGACATCACACTGCCCCCTGTATCTCCTGTGCTGTGACATCACACTGCCCCCTGTATCTCCTGTGCTGTGACATCACACTGCCCCCTGTATCTCCTGTGCTGTGACATCACACTGCCCCCTGTATCTCCTGTGCTGTGACATCACACTGCCCCCTGTATCTCCTGTGCTGTGACATCACACTGTCCCCTGTATCTCCTGTGACATCACACTGCCCCCTGTATCTCCTGTGCTGTGACATCACACTGCCCCCTGTATCTCCTGTGCTGTGACATCACACTGTCCCCTGTATCTCCTGTGCTGTGACATCACACTGCCCCCTGTATCTCCTGTGCTATGACGTCACACTGTCCCCTGTATCTCCTGTGCTGTGACATCACACTGTCCCCTGTATCTCCTGTGCTGTGACATCACACTGTCCCCTGTATCTCCTGTGCTGTGACATGACACTGCCCCCTGTATCTCCTGTGCTGTGACATCACACTGCACCCTGTATCTCCTGTGCTGTGACATCACACTGCACCCTGTATCTCCTGTGCTGTGACATCACACTGCCCCCTGTATCTCCTGTGCTGTGACATCACACTGCCCCCTGTATCTCCTGTGCTGTGACATCACACTGTCCCCTGTATCTCCTGTGACATCACACTGCCCCCTGTATCTCCTGTGCTGTGACATCACACTGCCCCCTGTATCTCCTGTGCTATGACGTCACACTGTCCCCTGTATCTCCTGTGCTGTGACATCACACTGCCCCCTGTATCTCCTGTGCTGTGACATCACACTGCCCCCTGTATCTCCTGTGACATCACACTGCCCCCTGTATCTCCTGTGCTGTGACATCACACTGCCCCCTGTATCTCCTGTGCTGTGACATCACACTGTCCCCTGTATCTCCTGTGCTGAGACATCACACTGCCCCCTGTATCTCCTGTGCTGTGACATCACACTGCCCCCTGTATCTCCTGTGCTGTGACATCACACTGCCCCCTGTATGTCCTGTGCTGTGACATCACACTGCCCCCTGTATCTCCTGTGCTGTGACGTCACACTGCTCCCTGTATCTCCTGTGCTGTGACATCACACTGTCCCCTGTATCTCCTGTGCTGTGACATCACAATGCCCCCTGTATCTCCTGTGCTGTGACATCACACTGCCCCCTGTATCTCCTGTGCTGTGACATCACACTGTCCCCTGTATCTCCTGTGACATCACACTGCCCCCTGTATCTCCTGTGACATCACACTGCCCCCTGTATCTCCTGTGCTGTGACATCACACTGCCCCCTGTATCTCCTGTGCTGTGACATCACACTGCCCCCTGTATCTCCTGTGCTGTGACATCACACTGCCCCCTGTATCTCCTGTGCTGTGACATCACACTGCCCCCTGTATCTCCTGTGCTGTGACATCACACTGCCCCCTGTATCTCCTGTGACATCACACTGCCCCCTGTATCTCCTGTGCTGTGACATCACACTGCCCCCTGTATCTCCTGTGCTGTGACATCACACTGCCTCCTGTATCTCCTGTGCTGTGACATCACACTGCCCCCTGTATCTCCTGTGCTGTGACGTCACACTGTCCCCTGTAACTCCTGTGCTGTGACATCACACTGCCCCCTGTATCTCCTGTGACATCACACTGCCCCCTGTATCTCCTGTGCTGTGACATCACACTGCCCCCTGTATCTCCTGTGCTGTGACATCACACTGCCCCCTGTATCTCCTGTGCTGTGACATCACACTGCCCCCTGTATCTCCTGTGCTGTGACATCACACTGTCCCCTGTATCTCCTGTGCTGTGACATCACACTGCCCCCTGTATCTCCTGTGACATCACACTGCCCCCTGTATCTCCTGTGCTGTGACATCACACTGTCCCCTGTATCTCCTGTGCTGTGACATCACACTGCCCCCTGTATCTCCTGTGCTGTGACATCACACTGTCCCCTGTATCTCCTGTGCTGTGACATCACACTGCCCCCTGTATCTCCTGTGCTGTGACATCACACTGCCCCCTGTATCTCCTGTGCTGTGACGTCACACTGCCCCCTGTATCTCCTGTGCTGTGACATCACACTGCACCCTGTATCTCCTGTGCTGTGACATCACACTGTCCCCTGTATCTCCTGTGCTGTGACATCACACTGTCCCCTGTATCTCCTGTGCTGTGACATCACACTGCACCCTGTATCTCCTGTGCTATGACGTCACACTGCCCCCTGTATCTCCTGTGCTGTGACATCACACTGCCCCCTGTATCTCCTGTGCTGTGACATCACACTGCCCCCTGTATCTCCTGTGCTGTGACATCACACTGCCCCCTGTATCCCCTGTGCTGTGACATCACACTGTCCCCTGTATCTCCTGTGCTGTGACATCACACTGCACCCTGTATCTCCTGTGCTGTGACATCACACTGCCCCCTGTATCTCCTGTGCTGTGACATCACACTGTCCCCTGTATCTCCTGTGCTGTGACATCACACTGCCCCCTGTATCTCCTGTGCTGTGACATCACACTGCCCCCTGTATCTGCTGTGCTGTGACATCACACTGTCCCCTGTATCTCCTGTGCTGTGACATCACACTGCCCCCTGTATCTCCTGTGCTGTGACGTCACACTGCCCCCTGTATCTCCTGTGCTGTGACATCACACTGCACCCTGTATCTCCTGTGCTGTGACATCACACTGTCCCCTGTATCTCCTGTGCTGTGACATCACACTGCCCCCTGTATCTCCTGTGACGTCACACTGCCCCCTGTATCTCCTGTGCTATGACGTCACACTGCCCCCTGTATCTCCTGTGCTGTGACATCACACTGCCCCCTGTATCTCCTGTGCTGTGACATCACACTGTCCCCTGTATCTCCTGTGCTGTGACATCACACTGCCCCCTGTATCTCCTGTGCTGTGACATCACACTGTCCCCTGTATCTCCTGTGCTGTGACATCACACTGCCCCCTGTATCTCCTGTGACATCACACTGCACCCTGTATCTCCTGTGCTGTGACATCACACTGCCCCCTGTATCTCCTGTGGCATCACACTGCACCCTGTATCTCCTGTGCTGTGACATCACACTGTCCCCTGTATCTCCTGTGCTGTGACATCACACTGCCCCCTGTATCTCCTGTGACATCACACTGCCCCCTGTATCTCCTGTGACATCACACTGTCCCCTGTATCTCCTGTGCTGTGACATCACACTGCCCCCTGTATCTCCTGTGACATCACACTGCCCCCTGTATCTCCTGTGACATCACACTGCCCCCTGTATCTCCTGTGCTGTGACATCACACTGCCCCCTGTATCTCCTGTGCTGTGACATCACACTGCCCCCTGTATCTCCTGTGCTGTGACATCACACTGCCCCCTGTATCTCCTGTGCTGTGACATCACACTGTCCCCTGTATCTCCTGTGCTGTGACATCACACTGTCTCCTGTATCTCCTGTGCTGTGACATCACACTGTCCCCTGTATCTCCTGTGCTGTGACATCACACTGCCCCCTGTATCTCCTGTGCTGTGACATCACACTGTCTCCTGTATCTCCTGTGCTGTGACATCACACTGTCCCCTGTATCTCCTGTGCTGTGACATCACACTGCCCCCTGTATCTCCTGTGCTGTGACATCACACTGTCCCCTGTATCTCCTGTGACGTCACACTGCCCCCTGTATCTCCTGTGCTGTGACATCACACTGCCCCCTGTATCTCCTGTGCTGTGACATCACACTGTCCCCTGTATCTCCTGTGCTGTGACATCACACTGCCCCCTGTATCTCCTGTGCTGTGACATCACACTGCCCCCTGTATCCCCTGTGCTGTGACGTCACACTGTCCCCTGTATCTCCTGTGCTGTGACATCACACTGCCCCCTGTATCTCCTGTGCTGTGACATCACACTGCCCCCTGTATCTCCTGTGCTGTGACATCACACTGCCCCCTGTATCTCCTGTGCTGTGACATCACACTGCCCCCTGTATCTCCTGTGCTGTGACATCACACTGCCCCCTGTATCTCCTGTGCTGTGACATCACACTGTCCCCTGTATCTCCTGTGCTGTGACATCACACTGCCCCCTGTATCTCCTGTGACATCACACTGCCCCCTGTATCTCCTGTGCTGTGACATCACACTGCCCCCTGTATCTCCTGTGCTGTGACATCACACTGTCCCCTGTATCTCCTGTGCTGTGACATCACACTGCCCCCTGTATCTCCTGTGCTGTGACATCACACTGCCCCCTGTATCTCCTGTGCTGTGACATCACACTGCCCCCTGTATCTCCTGTGCTGTGACATCACACTGCACCCTGTATCTCCTGTGCTATGACGTCACACTGCCCCCTGTATCTCCTGTGCTGTGACATCACACTGCCCCCTGTATCTCCTGTGCTGTGACATCACACTGCACCCTGTATCTCCTGTGCTGTGACATCACACTGCACCCTGTATCTCCTGTGCTGTGACGTCACACTGCCCCCTGTATCTCCTGTGCTGTGACATCACACTGCACCCTGTATCTCCTGTGCTGTGACGTCACACTGCCCCCTGTATCTCCTGTGCTGTGACATCACACTGCCCCCTGTATCTCCTGTGACATCACACTGCACCCTGTATCTCCTGTGCTGTGACATCACACTGCCCCCTGTATCTCCTGTGCTGTGACATCACACTGTCCCCTGTATCTCCTGTGCTGTGACATCACACTGTCCCCTGTATCTCCTGTGCTGTGACATCACACTGTCCCCTGTATCTCCTGTGCTGTGACATCACACTGCCCCCTGTATCTCCTGTGCTGTGACATCACACTGCCCCCTGTATCTCCTGTGCTGTGACATCACACTGCCCCCTGTATCTCCTGTGACATCACACTGTCCCCTGTATCTCCTGTGCTGTGACATCACACTGCCCCCTGTATCTCCTGTGCTGTGACATCACACTGTCCCCTGTATCTCCTGTGCTGTGACATCACACTGCCCCCTGTATCTCCTGTGCTGTGACGTCACACTGCCCCCTGTATCTCCTGTGCTGTGACATCACACTGCACCCTGTATCTCCTGTGCTGTGACATCACACTGCCCCCTGTATCTCCTGTGACGTCACACTGCCCCCTGTATCTCCTGTGACATCACACTGCCCCTGTATCTCCTGTGACATCACACTGCCCCCTGTATCTCCTGTGCTGTGACATCACACTGCCCCCTGTATCTCCTGTGCTGTGACGTCACACTGCCCCCTGTATCTCCTGTGCTGTGACATCACACTGCCCCCTGTATCTCCTGTGCTGTGACATCACACTGCCCCCTGTATCTCCTGTGCTGTGACGTCACACTGCCCCCTGTATCTCCTGTGCTGTGACATCACACTGCACCCTGTATCTCCTGTGCTGTGACATCACACTGCCCCCTGTATCTCCTGTGACATCACACTGCCCCCTGTATCTCCTGTGCTGTGACATCACACTGCCCCCTGTATCTCCTGTGCTGTGACATCACACTGCCCCCTGTATCTCCTGTGACATCACACTGCCCCCTGTATCTCCTGTGACATCACACTGCACCCTGTATCTCCTGTGACATCACACTGCACCCTGTATCTCCTGTGCTGTGACATCACACTGCCCCCTGTATCTCCTGTGCTGTGACATCACACTGCCCCCTGTATCTCCTGTGCTGTGACATCACACTGTCCCCTGTATCTCCTGTGCTGTGACATCACACTGCCCCCTGTATCTCCTGTGCTGTGACATCACACTGCCCCCTGTATCTCCTGTGACATCACACTGCCCCCTGTATCTCCTGTGACATCACACTGTCCCCTGTATCTCCTGTGCTGTGACATCACACTGTCCCCTGTATCTCCTGTGCTGTGACATCACACTGCCCCCTGTATCTCCTGTGCTGTGACATCACACTGCCCCCTGTATCTCCTGTGCTGTGACATCACACTGCCCCCTGTATCTCCTGTGCTGTGACATCACACTGCCCCCTGTATCTCCTGTGGCATCACACTGCACCCTGTATCTCCTGTGCTGTGACATCACACTGCCCCCTGTATCTCCTGTGACATCACACTGCCCCCTGTATCTCCTGTGACATCACACTGTCCCCTGTATCTCCTGTGCTGTGACATCACACTGCCCCCTGTATCTCCTGTGACATCACACTGTCCCCTGTATCTCCTGTGCTGTGACATCACACTGCCCCCTGTATCTCCTGTGACATCACACTGCCCCCTGTATCTCCTGTGCTGTGACATCACACTGCCCCCTGTATCTCCTGTGCTGTGACATCACACTGCCCCCTGTATCTCCTGTGCTGTGACATCACACTGCCCCCTGTATCTCCTGTGCTGTGACATCACACTGCCCCCTGTATCTCCTGTGCTGTGACATCACACTGCCCCCTGTATCCCCTGTGCTGTGACATCACACTGTCCCCTGTATCTCCTGTGCTGTGACATCACACTGCCCCCTGTATCTCCTGTGACATCACACTGCCCCCTGTATCTCCTGTGCTGTGACATCACACTGTCCCCTGTATCTCCTGTGCTGTGACATCACACTGCCCCTGTATCTCCTGTGACATCACACTGCCCCCTGTATCTCCTGTGCTGTGACATCACACTGCCCCCTGTATCTCCTGTGCTGTGACATCACACTGCCCCCTGTATCTCCTGTGCTGTGACATCACACTGCCCCCTGTATCTCCTGTGCTGTGACATCACACTGCCCCCTGTATCTCCTGTGACATCACACTGTCCCCTGTATCTCCTGTGCTGTGACATCACACTGCCCCCTGTATCTCCTGTGACATCACACTGCACCCTGTATCTCCTGTGCTGTGACATCACACTGCCCCCTGTATCTCCTGTGCTGTGACATCACACTGCCCCCTGTATCTCCTGTGCTATGACATCACACTGCCCCCTGTATCTCCTGTGCTGTGACATCACACTGTCCCCTGTATCTCCTGTGCTGTGACATCACACTGCCCCCTGTATCTCCTGTGCTGTGACGTCACACTGCCCCCTGTATCTCCTGTGACATCACACTGTCCCCTGTATCTCCTGTGCTGTGACATCACACTGCCCCCTGTATCTCCTGTGCTATGACATCACACTGCCCCCTGTATCTCCTGTGCTGTGACATCACACTGCCCCCTGTATCTCCTGTGCTGTGACATCACACTGTCCCCTGTATCTCCTGTGCTGTGACATCACACTGCCCCCTGTATCTCCTGTGCTGTGACATCACACTGCCCCCTGTATCTCCTGTGCTGTGACATCACACTGCCCCCTGTATCTCCTGTGCTGTGACATCACACTGCCCCCTGTATCACCTGGGACATCACACTGCCCCCTGTATCTCCTGTGACATCACACTGCCCCCTGTATCTCCTGTGACATCACACTGCCCCCTGTATCACCTGGGACATCACACTGCCCCCTGTATCTCCTGTGACATCACACTGCCCCCTGTATCTCCTGTGCTGTGACATCACACTGCCCCCTGTATCTCCTGTGACGTCACACTGTCCCCTGTATCTCCTGTGACATCACACTGTCCCCTGTATCTCCTGTGCTGTGACATCACACTGTCCCCTGTATCTCCTGTGACATCACACTGCCCCCTGTATCTCCTGTGCTGTGACATCACACTGCCCCCTGTATCTCCTGTGACATCACACTGCCCCCTGTATCTCCTGTGACATCACACTGCCCCCTGTATCTCCTGTGCTGTGACATCACACTGTCTCCTGTATCTCCTGTGCTGTGACATAACACTGCCCCCTGTATCTCCTGTGCTGTGACATCACACTGCCCCCTGTATCCCCTGTGACATCACACTGCCCCCTGTATCTCCTGTGACATCACACTGCCCCCTGTATCCCCTGTGCTGTGACATCACACTGCCCCCTGTATCCCCTGTGACATCACACTGCCCCCTGTATCTCCTGTGCTGTGACATCACACTGTCCCCTGTATCTCCTGTGACATCACACTGCCCCCTGTATCTCCTGTGCTGTGACATCACACTGCCCCCTGTATCTCCTGTGCTGTGACATCACACTGCCCCCTGTATCTCCTGTGACATCACACTGCCCCCTGTATCTCCTGTGCTGTGACGTCACACTGTCCCCTGTATCTCCTGTGCTGTGACATCACACTGCACCCTGTATCTCCTGTGCTGTGACATCACACTGCCCCCTGTATCTCCTGTGCTGTGACATCACACTGCCCCCTGTATCTCCTGTGCTGTGACGTCACACTGCCCCCTGTATCTCCTGTGCTGTGACATCACACTGCCCCCTGTATCTCCTGTGCTGTGACATCACACTGCCCCCTGTATCTCCTGTGCTGTGACATCACACTGCCCCCTGTATCTCCTGTGCTGTGACATCACACTGTCTCCTGTATCTCCTGTGCTGTGACATCACACTGCCCCCTGTATCTCCTGTGCTGTGACATCACACTGCCTCCTGTATCTCCTGTGCTGTGACATCACACTGCCCCCTGTATCTCCTGTGCTGTGACATCACACTGCCCCCTGTATCTCCTGTGCTGTGACATCACACTGCCCCCTGTATCTCCTGTGCTGTGACATCACACTGCCCCCTGTATCTCCTGTGCTGTGACATCACACTGCCCCCTGTATCTCCTGTGCTGTGACATCACACTGCACCCTGTATCTCCTGTGCTGTGACATCACACTGCCCCCTGTATCTCCTGTGCTGTGACATCACACTGCCCCCTGTATCTCCTGTGCTGTGACGTCACACTGCCCCCTGTATCTCCTGTGCTGTGACATCACACTGCCCCCTGTATCTCCTGTGCTGTGACATCACACTGCCCCCTGTATCTCCTGTGCTGTGACATCACACTGCCCCCTGTATCTCCTGTGCTGTGACATCACACTGCCCCCTGTATCTCCTGTGCTGTGACATCACACTGTCCCCTGTATCTCCTGTGCTGTGACATCACACTGTCCCCTGTATCTCCTGTGCTGTGACATCACACTGTCCCCTGTATCTCCTGTGCTGTGACATCACACTGTCCCCTGTATCTCCTGTGCTGTGACATCACACTGTCCCCTGTATCTCCTGTGCTGTGACATCACACTGCCCCCTGTATCTCCTGTGCTGTGACATCACACTGTCCCCTGTATCTCCTGTGCTGTGACATCACACTGTCCCCTGTATCTCCTGTGCTGTGACATCACACTGCCCCCTGTATCTCCTGTGCTGTGACATCACACTGTCCCCTGTATCTCCTGTGCTGTGACATCACACTGCCCCCTGTATCTCCTGTGCTGTGACATCACACTGCCCCCTGTATCTCCTGTGCTGTGACATCACACTGCCCCCTGTATCTCCTGTGACATCACACTGCCCCCTGTATCTCCTGTGCTGTGACATCACACTGCCCCCTGTATCTCCTGTGACATCACACTGCCCCCTGTATCTCCTGTGCTGTGACATCACACTGTCCCCTGTATCTCCTGTGCTGTGACATCACACTGCCCCCTGTATCTCCTGTGCTGTGACATCACACTGCACCCTGTATCTCCTGTGCTGTGACATCACACTGTCCCCTGTATCTCCTGTGCTGTGACATCACACTGCCCCCTGTATCTCCTGTGCTGTGACATCACACTGCACCCTGTATCTCCTGTGCTGTGACATCACACTGTCCCCTGTATCTCCTGTGCTGTGACATCACACTGTCCCCTGTATCTCCTGTGCTGTGACATCACACTGCCCCCTGTATCTCCTGTGCTGTGACATCACACTGCCCCCTGTATCTCCTGTGCTGTGACATCACACTGTCCCCTGTATCTCCTGTGCTGTGACATCACACTGCCCCCTGTATCTCCTGTGCTGTGACATCACACTGCCCCCTGTATCTCCTGTGACATCACACTGCCCCCTGTATCTCCTGTGCTGTGACATCACACTGCCCCCTGTATCTCCTGTGCTGTGACATCACACTGCCCCCTGTATCTCCTGTGCTGTGACATCACACTGCCCCCTGTATCTCCTGTGACATCACACTGCCCCCTGTATCTCCTGTGCTGTGACATCACACTGCCCCCTGTATCTCCTGTGACATCACACTGCCCCCTGTATCTCCTGTGACATCACACTGTCCCCTGTATCTCCTGTGCTGTGACATCACACTGCCCCCTGTATCTCCTGTGCTGTGACATCACACTGCCCCCTGTATCTCCTGTGCTGTGACATCACACTGCCCCCTGTATCTCCTGTGCTGTGACATCACACTGCCCCCTGTATCTCCTGTGCTGTGACATCACACTGCCCCCTGTATCTCCTGTGCTGTGACATCACACTGTCCCCTGTATCTCCTGTGCTGTGACATCACACTGCCCCCTGTATCTCCTGTGCTGTGACATCACACTGCACCCTGTATCTCCTGTGCTATGACGTCACACTGCCCCCTGTATCTCCTGTGCTATGACATCACACTGCCCCCTGTATCTCCTGTGCTGTGACATCACACTGCCCCCTGTATCTCCTGTGCAATGACGTCACACTGCCCCTGTATCTCCTGTGCTGTGACATCACACTGTCCCCTGTATCTCCTGTGCTGTGACATCACACTGTCCCCTGTATCTCCTGTGACATCACTCTGCCCCCTGTATCTCCTGTGCTGTGACATCACACTGCCCCCTGTATCTCCTGTGCTGTGACATCACACTGCCCCCTGTATCTCCTGTGCTGTGACATCACACTGCCCCCTGTATCTCCTGTGCTGTGACATCACACTGCCCCCTGTATCTCCTGTGCTGTGACATCACACTGCCCCCTGTATCTCCTGTGCTGTGACATCACACTGCCCCCTGTATCTCCTGTGCTGTGACATCACACTGTCCCCTGTATCTCCTGTGCTGTGACATCACACTGTCCCCTGTATCTCCTGTGACATCACACTGTCCCCTGTATCTCCTGTGCTGTGACATCACACTGCCCCCTGTATCTCCTGTGCTGTGACATCACACTGTCCCCTGTATCTCCTGTGACATCACACTGCCCCCTGTATCTCCTGTGCTGTGACATCACACTTCCCCCTGTATCTCCTGTGCTGTGACATCACACTGTCCCCTGTATCTCCTGTGCTGTGACATCACACTGCCCCCTGTATCTCCTGTGCTGTGACATCACACTGCCCCCTGTATCTCCTGTGCTGTGACATCACACTGCCCCCTGTATCTCCTGTGCTGTGACATCACACTGTCCCCTGTATCTCCTGTGCTGTGACATCACACTGCCCCCTGTATCTCCTGTGCTGTGACATCACACTGCCCCCTGTATCTCCTGTGCTGTGACATCACACTGTCCCCTGTATCTCCTGTGCTGTGACATCACACTGCCCCCTGTATCTCCTGTGCTGTGACATCACACTGCCCCCTGTATCTCCTGTGCTGTGACATCACACTGTCCCCTGTATCTCCTGTGCTGTGACATCACACTGCCCCCTGTATCTCCTGTGCTGTGACATCACACTGCCCCCTGTATCTCCTGTGCTGTGACATCACACTGTCCCCTGTATCTCCTGTGCTGTGACATCACACTGCCCCCTGTATCTCCTGTGCTGTGACATCACACTGCCCCCTGTATCTCCTGTGCTGTGACATCACACTGCCCCCTGTATCTCCTGTGCTGTGACATCACACTGTCCCCTGTATCTCCTGTGCTGTGACATCACACTGCCCCCTGTATCTCCTGTGCTGTGACATCACACTGCCCCCTGTATCTCCTGTGCTGTGACATCACACTGTCCCCTGTATCTCCTGTGACATCACACTGCCCCCTGTATCTCCTGTGCTGTGACATCACACTGTCCCCTGTATCCCCTGTGCTGTGACATCACACTGCCCCCTGTATCTCCTGTGACATCACACTGCCCCCTGTATCTCCTGTGCTGTGACATCACACTGTCCCCTGTATCTCCTGTGCTGTGACATCACACTGCCCCCTGTATCTCCTGTGCTGTGACATCACACTGCCCCCTGTATCTCCTGTGCTGTGACATCACACTGCCCCCTGTATCTCCTGTGCTGTGACATCACACTGCCCCCTGTATCTCCTGTGCTGTGACATCACACTGCCCCCTGTATCCCCTGTGCTGTGACATCACACTGCCCCCTGTATCTCCTGTGACATCACACTGCCCCCTGTATCTCCTGTGCTGTGACATCACACTGCCCCCTGTATCTCCTGTGCTGTGACATCACACTGTCCCCTGTATCTCCTGTGCTGTGACATCACACTGTCCCCTGTATCTCCTGTGCTGTGACATCACACTGTCCCCTGTATCTCCTGTGCTGTGACATCACACTGCCCCCTGTATCTCCTGTGACATCACACTGCCCCCTGTATCTCCTGTGCTGTGACATCACACTGCCCCCTGTATCTCCTGTGCTGTGACATCACACTGCCCCCTGTATCTCCTGTGACATCACACTGCCCCCTGTATCTCCTGTGACATCACACTGCCCCCTGTATCTCCTGTGCTGTGACATCACACTGCCCCCTGTATCTCCTGTGCTGTGACATCACACTGTCCCCTGTATCTCCTGTGCTGTGACATCACACTGTCCCCTGTATCTCCTGTGCTGTGACATCACACTGCCCCCTGTATCTCCTGTGACATCACACTGCCCCCTGTATCTCCTGTGACATCACACTGCCCCCTGTATCTCCTGTGCTGTGACATCACACTGCCCCCTGTATCTCCTGTGCTGTGACATCACACTGTCCCCTGTATCTCCTGTGACATCACACTGTCCCCTGTATCTCCTGTGCTGTGACATCACACTGCCCCCTGTATCTCCTGTGCTGTGACATCACACTGTCCCCTGTATCTCCTGTGCTGTGACATCACACTGCCCCCTGTATCTCCTGTGCTGTGACATCACACTGTCCCCTGTATCTCCTGTGCTGTGACGTCACACTGCTCCCTGTATCTCCTGTGCTATGACGTCACACTGCTCCCTGTATCTCCTGTGCTGTGACATCACACTGTCCCCTCCCCTGTATCTCCTGTGCTGTGACGTCACACTGTCCCCTGTATCTCCTGTGCTGTGACGTCACACTGCCCCCTGTATCTCCTGTGCTGTGACGTCACACTGCCCCCTGTATCTCCTGTGCTGTGACATCACACTGCCCCCTGTATCTCCTGTGCTGTGACATCACACTGCCCCCTGTATCTCCTGTGCTGTGACATCACACTGCCCCCTGTATCTCCTGTGCTGTGACATCACACTGTCCCCTGTATCTCCTGTGCTGTGACATCACACTGCCCCCTGTATCTCCTGTGCTGTGACATCACACTGCCCCCTGTATCTCCTGTGCTGTGACATCACACTGTCCCCTGTATCTCCTGTGACATCACACTGCCCCCTGTATCTCCTGTGCTGTGACATCACACTGCCCCCTGTATCCCCTGTGCTGTGACATCACACTGCCCCCTGTATCTCCTGTGCTGTGACATCACACTGCCCCCTGTATCTCCTGTGCTGTGACATCACACTGTCCCCTGTATCTCCTGTGCTGTGACATCACACTGCCCCCTGTATCTCCTGTGCTGTGACATCACACTGTCCCCTGTATCTCCTGTGCTGTGACATCACACTGTCCCCTGTATCTCCTGTGCTGTGACATCACACTGCCCCCTGTATCTCCTGTGCTGTGACATCACACTGCCCCCTGTATCTCCTGTGCTGTGACATCACACTGCCCCCTGTATCTCCTGTGCTGTGACATCACACTGTCCCCTGTATCTCCTGTGCTGTGACATCACACTGCCCCCTGTATCTCCTGTGACATCACACTGCCCCCTGTATGTCCTGTGCTGTGACATCACACTGCCCCCTGTATCTCCTGTGCTGTGACATCACACTGCCCCCTGTATCTCCTGTGCTGTGACATCACACTGCCCCCTGTATCTCCTGTGCTGTGACATCACACTGCCCCCTGTATCTCCTGTGACGTCACACTGCCCCCTGTATCTCCTGTGCTGTGACATCACACTGTCCCCTGTATCTCCTGTGCTGTGACATCACACTGCCCCCTGTATCTCCTGTGCTGTGACATCACACTGCCCCCTGTATCTCCTGTGCTGTGACATCACACTGTCCCCTGTATCTCCTGTGCTGTGACATCACACTGCCCCCTGTATCTCCTGTGCTGTGACATCACACTGCCCCCTGTATCTCCTGTGCTGTGACATCACACTGTCCCCTGTATCTCCTGTGCTGTGACATCACACTGCCCCCTGTATCTCCTGTGCTGTGACATCACACTGTCCCCTGTATCTCCTGTGCTGTGACATCACACTGTCCCCTGTATCTCCTGTGCTGTGACATCACACTGCCCCCTGTATCTCCTGTGCTGTGACATCACACTGCCCCCTGTATCTCCTGTGCTGTGACATCACACTGCCCCCTGTATCTCCTGTGCTGTGACATCACACTGTCCCCTGTATCTCCTGTGCTGTGACATCACACTGTCCCCTGTATCTCCTGTGCTGTGACATCACACTGTCCCCTGTATCTCCTGTGCTGTGACATCACACTGCCCCCTGTATCTCCTGTGCTGTGACATCACACTGTCCCCTGTATCTCCTGTGCTGTGACATCACACTGTCCCCTGTATCTCCTGTGCTGTGACATCACACTGTCCCCTGTATCTCCTGTGCTGTGACATCACACTGCCCCCTGTATCTCCTGTGCTGTGACATCACACTGCACCCTGTATCTCCTGTGCTGTGACATCACACTGCCCCCTGTATCTCCTGTGCTGTGACATCACACTGCCCCCTGTATCTCCTGTGCTGTGACATCACACTGCCCCCTGTATCTCCTGTGCTGTGACATCACACTGCCCCCTGTATCTCCTGTGCTGTGACATCACACTGCCCCCTGTATCTCCTGTGCTGTGACATCACACTGCCCCCTGTATCTCCTGTGCTGTGACATCACACTGTCCCCTGTATCTCCTGTGCTGTGACATCACACTGTCCCCTGTATCTCCTGTGACATCACACTGTCCCCTGTATCTCCTGTGCTGTGACATCACACTGCCCCCTGTATCTCCTGTGCTGTGACATCACACTGTCCCCTGTATCTCCTGTGACATCACACTGCCCCCTGTATCTCCTGTGCTGTGACATCACACTTCCCCCTGTATCTCCTGTGCTGTGACATCACACTGTCCCCTGTATCTCCTGTGCTGTGACATCACACTGCCCCCTGTATCTCCTGTGCTGTGACATCACACTGCCCCCTGTATCTCCTGTGCTGTGACATCACACTGCCCCCTGTATCTCCTGTGCTGTGACATCACACTGTCCCCTGTATCTCCTGTGCTGTGACATCACACTGCCCCCTGTATCTCCTGTGCTGTGACATCACACTGCCCCCTGTATCTCCTGTGCTGTGACATCACACTGTCCCCTGTATCTCCTGTGCTGTGACATCACACTGCCCCCTGTATCTCCTGTGCTGTGACATCACACTGCCCCCTGTATCTCCTGTGCTGTGACATCACACTGTCCCCTGTATCTCCTGTGCTGTGACATCACACTGCCCCCTGTATCTCCTGTGCTGTGACATCACACTGCCCCCTGTATCTCCTGTGCTGTGACATCACACTGTCCCCTGTATCTCCTGTGCTGTGACATCACACTGCCCCCTGTATCTCCTGTGCTGTGACATCACACTGCCCCCTGTATCTCCTGTGCTGTGACATCACACTGCCCCCTGTATCTCCTGTGCTGTGACATCACACTGTCCCCTGTATCTCCTGTGCTGTGACATCACACTGCCCCCTGTATCTCCTGTGCTGTGACATCACACTGCCCCCTGTATCTCCTGTGCTGTGACATCACACTGTCCCCTGTATCTCCTGTGACATCACACTGCCCCCTGTATCTCCTGTGCTGTGACATCACACTGTCCCCTGTATCCCCTGTGCTGTGACATCACACTGCCCCCTGTATCTCCTGTGACATCACACTGCCCCCTGTATCTCCTGTGCTGTGACATCACACTGTCCCCTGTATCTCCTGTGCTGTGACATCACACTGCCCCCTGTATCTCCTGTGCTGTGACATCACACTGCCCCCTGTATCTCCTGTGCTGTGACATCACACTGCCCCCTGTATCTCCTGTGCTGTGACATCACACTGCCCCCTGTATCTCCTGTGCTGTGACATCACACTGCCCCCTGTATCCCCTGTGCTGTGACATCACACTGCCCCCTGTATCTCCTGTGACATCACACTGCCCCCTGTATCTCCTGTGCTGTGACATCACACTGCCCCCTGTATCTCCTGTGCTGTGACATCACACTGTCCCCTGTATCTCCTGTGCTGTGACATCACACTGTCCCCTGTATCTCCTGTGCTGTGACATCACACTGTCCCCTGTATCTCCTGTGCTGTGACATCACACTGCCCCCTGTATCTCCTGTGACATCACACTGCCCCCTGTATCTCCTGTGCTGTGACATCACACTGCCCCCTGTATCTCCTGTGCTGTGACATCACACTGCCCCCTGTATCTCCTGTGACATCACACTGCCCCCTGTATCTCCTGTGACATCACACTGCCCCCTGTATCTCCTGTGCTGTGACATCACACTGCCCCCTGTATCTCCTGTGCTGTGACATCACACTGTCCCCTGTATCTCCTGTGCTGTGACATCACACTGTCCCCTGTATCTCCTGTGCTGTGACATCACACTGCCCCCTGTATCTCCTGTGACATCACACTGCCCCCTGTATCTCCTGTGACATCACACTGCCCCCTGTATCTCCTGTGCTGTGACATCACACTGCCCCCTGTATCTCCTGTGCTGTGACATCACACTGTCCCCTGTATCTCCTGTGCTGTGACATCACACTGCCCCCTGTATCTCCTGTGCTGTGACATCACACTGTCCCCTGTATCTCCTGTGCTGTGACATCACACTGCCCCCTGTATCTCCTGTGCTGTGACATCACACTGTCCCCTGTATCTCCTGTGCTGTGACGTCACACTGCTCCCTGTATCTCCTGTGCTATGACGTCACACTGCTCCCTGTATCTCCTGTGCTGTGACATCACACTGTCCCCTCCCCTGTATCTCCTGTGCTGTGACGTCACACTGTCCCCTGTATCTCCTGTGCTGTGACGTCACACTGCCCCCTGTATCTCCTGTGCTGTGACGTCACACTGCCCCCTGTATCTCCTGTGCTGTGACATCACACTGCCCCCTGTATCTCCTGTGCTGTGACATCACACTGCCCCCTGTATCTCCTGTGCTGTGACATCACACTGCCCCCTGTATCTCCTGTGCTGTGACATCACACTGTCCCCTGTATCTCCTGTGCTGTGACATCACACTGCCCCCTGTATCTCCTGTGCTGTGACATCACACTGCCCCCTGTATCTCCTGTGCTGTGACATCACACTGTCCCCTGTATCTCCTGTGACATCACACTGCCCCCTGTATCTCCTGTGCTGTGACATCACACTGCCCCCTGTATCCCCTGTGCTGTGACATCACACTGCCCCCTGTATCTCCTGTGCTGTGACATCACACTGCCCCCTGTATCTCCTGTGCTGTGACATCACACTGTCCCCTGTATCTCCTGTGCTGTGACATCACACTGCCCCCTGTATCTCCTGTGCTGTGACATCACACTGTCCCCTGTATCTCCTGTGCTGTGACATCACACTGCCCCCTGTATCTCCTGTGCTGTGACATCACACTGCCCCCTGTATCTCCTGTGCTGTGACATCACACTGTCCCCTGTATCTCCTGTGCTGTGACATCACACTGCCCCCTGTATCTCCTGTGCTGTGACATCACACTGCCCCCTGTATCTCCTGTGCTGTGACATCACACTGCCCCCTGTATCTCCTGTGCTGTGACATCACACTGTCCCCTGTATCTCCTGTGCTGTGACATCACACTGCCCCCTGTATCTCCTGTGCTGTGACATCACACTGCCCCCTGTATCTCCTGTGACGTCACACTGCCCCCTGTATCTCCTGTGCTGTGACATCACACTGTCCCCTGTATCTCCTGTGCTGTGACATCACACTGCCCCCTGTATCTCCTGTGCTGTGACATCACACTGCCCCCTGTATCTCCTGTGCTGTGACATCACACTGTCCCCTGTATCTCCTGTGCTGTGACATCACACTGCCCCCTGTATCTCCTGTGCTGTGACATCACACTGCCCCCTGTATCTCCTGTGCTGTGACATCACACTGTCCCCTGTATCTCCTGTGCTGTGACATCACACTGCCCCCTGTATCTCCTGTGCTGTGACATCACACTGTCCCCTGTATCTCCTGTGCTGTGACATCACACTGTCCCCTGTATCTCCTGTGCTGTGACATCACACTGCCCCCTGTATCTCCTGTGCTGTGACATCACACTGCCCCCTGTATCTCCTGTGCTGTGACATCACACTGCCCCCTGTATCTCCTGTGCTGTGACATCACACTGTCCCCTGTATCTCCTGTGCTGTGACATCACACTGTCCCCTGTATCTCCTGTGCTGTGACATCACACTGTCCCCTGTATCTCCTGTGCTGTGACATCACACTGCCCCCTGTATCTCCTGTGCTGTGACATCACACTGTCCCCTGTATCTCCTGTGCTGTGACATCACACTGCACCCTGTATCTCCTGTGCTGTGACATCACACTGCCCCCTGTATCTCCTGTGCTGTGACATCACACTGCCCCCTGTATCTCCTGTGCTGTGACATCACACTGCCCCCTGTATCTCCTGTGCTGTGACATCACACTGCCCCCTGTATCTCCTGTGCTGTGACATGACACTGCCCCCTGTATCTCCTGTGCTGTGACATCACACTGTCCCCTGTATCTCCTGTGCTGTGACATCACACTGTCCCCTGTATCTCCTGTGCTGTGACATCACACTGTCCCCTGTATCTCCTGTGCTGTGACATCACACTGCCCCCTGTATCTCCTGTGCTGTGACATCACACTGTCCCCTGTATCTCCTGTGACATCACACTGCCCCCTGTATCTCCTGTGCTGTGACATCACACTGCCCCCTGTATCTCCTGTGCTGTGACATCACACTGCCCCCTGTATCTCCTGTGCTGTGACATCACACTGCCCCCTGTATCTCCTGTGCTGTGACATCACACTGCCCCCTGTATCTCCTGTGCTGTGACATCACACTGCCCCCTGTATCTCCTGTGCTGTGACATGACACTGCCCCCTGTATCTCCTGTGCTGTGACATCACACTGCCCCCTGTATCTCCTGTGCTGTGACATCACACTGCCCCCTGTATCTCCTGTGCTGTGACATCACACTGCCCCCTGTATCCCCTGTGCTGTGACATCACACTGCCCCCTGTATCCCCAGTGCTGTGACATCACACTGCCCCCTGTCTGTGCTGTGACATCACACTGCCCTTTGTATCTCCTGTGCTGTGACATCACACTGCCCCCTGTATCTCCTGTGCTGTGACATCACACTGCCCCCTGTATCTCCTGTGCTGTGACATCACACTGCCCCCTGTATCTCCTGTGCTGTGACATCACACTGCCCCCTGTATCTCCTGTGCTGTGACATCACACTGCCCCCTGTATCTCCTGTGCTGTGACATCACACTGCCCCCTGTATCTCCTGTGCTGTGACATCACACTGCCCCCTGTATCTCCTGTGCTGTGACATCACACTGTCCCCTGTATCTCCTGTGCTGTGACATCACACTGCCCCCTGTATCCCCTGTGCTGTGACATCACACTGCCCCCTGTATCTCCTGTGCTGTGACATCACACTGCCCCCTGTATCTCCTGTGACATCACACTGCCCCCTGTATCTCCTGTGCTGTGACATCACACTGCCCCCTGTATCTCCTGTGCTGTGACATCACACTGTCCCCTGTATCCCCTGTGCTGTGACATCACACTGCCCCCTGTATCTCCTGTGCTGTGACGTCACACTGCCCCCTGTATCTCCTGTGCTGTGACATCACACTGTCCCCTGTATCCCCTGTGCTGTGACATCACACTGCCCCCTGTATCTCCTGTGCTGTGACGTCACACTGCCCCCTGTATCCCCTGTGCTGTGACATCACACTGCCCCCTGTATCTCCTGTGCTGTGACGTCACACTGCCCCCTGTATCTCCTGTGCTGTGACGTCACACTGCCCCCTGTATCTCCTGTGCTGTGACATCACACTGCCCCCTGTATCTCCTGTGCTGTGACGTCACACTGCCCCCTGTATCTCCTGTGCTGTGACATCACACTGTCCCCTGTATCTCCTGTGCTGTGACATCACACTGCCCCCTGTATCTCCTGTGCTGTGACATCACACTGCCCCCTGTATCTCCTGTGACATCACACTGCCCCCTGTATCTCCTGTGCTGTGACATCACACTGCCCCCTGTATCTCCTGTGACATCACACTGCCCCCTGTATCTCCTGTGACATCACACTGCCCTTTGTATCTCCTGTGCTGTGACATCACACTGTCCCCTGTATCTCCTGTGCTGTGACATCACACTGCCCCCTGTATCTCCTGTGCTGTGACATCACACTGCCCCCTGTATCTCCTGTGCTGTGACATCACACTGCCCCCTGTATCTCCTGTGCTGTGACATCACACTGCACCCTGTATCTCCTGTGCTGTGACATCACACTGTCCCCTGTATCTCCTGTGCTGTGACATCACACTGCCCCCTGTATCTCCTGTGCTGTGACATCACACTGCCCCCTGTATCTCCTGTGCTGTGACATCACACTGCCCCCTGTATCCCCTGTGCTGTGACATCACACTGCACCCTGTATCTCCTGTGCTGTGACATCACACTGCCCCCTGTATCTCCTGTGACATCACACTACCCCCTGTATCTCCTGTGCTGTGACATCACACTGCCCCCTGTATCCCCTGTGCTGTGACATCACACTGCACCCTGTATCTCCTGTGCTGTGACATCACACTGCCCCCTGTATCTCCTGTGACATCACACTGCCCCCTGTATCTCCTGTGCTGTGACATCACACTGCCCCCTGTATCCCCTGTGCTGTGACATCACACTGCACCCTGTATCTCCTGTGCTGTGACATCACACTGCCCCCTGTATCTCCTGTGACATCACACTGCCCCCTGTATCTCCTGTGACATCACACTGCCCCCTGTATCTCCTGTGCTGTGACATCACACTGCCCCCTGTATCTCCTGTGCTGTGACATCACACTGTCCCCTGTATCTCCTGTGCTGTGACATCACACTGCCCCCTGTATCTCCTGTGCTGTGACATCACACTGCCCCCTGTATCTCCTGTGACATCACACTGCCCCCTGTATCTCCTGTGACATCACACTGTCCCCTGTATCTCCTGTGCTGTGACATCACACTGTCCCCTGTATCTCCTGTGCTGTGACATCACACTGTCCCCTGTATCTCCTGTGCTGTGACATCACACTGCCCCCTGTATCTCCTGTGCTGTGACATCACACTGCCCCCTGTATCTCCTGTGCTGTGACATCACACTGCCCCCTGTATCTCCTGTGCTGTGACATCACACTGCCCCCTGTATCTCCTGTGCTGTGACATCACACTGCCCCCTGTATCCCCTGTGCTGTGACATCACACTGTCCCCTGTATCTCCTGTGCTGTGACATCACACTGCCCCCTGTATCTCCTGTGCTGTGACATCACACTGTCCCCTGTATCTCCTGTGCTGTGACATCACACTGCCCCCTGTATCTCCTGTGCTGTGACATCACACTGCCCCCTGTATCTCCTGCCCCCTGTATCTCCTGTGCTGTGACATCACATTGTCCCCTGTATCTCCTGTGCTGTGACATCACACTGCCCCCTGTATCTCCTGTGACATCACACTGCCCCCTGTATCTCCTGTGCTGTGACATCACACTGTCCCCTGTATCTCCTGTGCTGTGACATCACACTGTCCCCTGTATCTCCTGTGCTGTGACATCACACCGCCCCCTGTATATCCTGTGCTGTGACATCACACCGTCCCCTGTATCTCCTGTGCTGTGACATCACACTGCCCCCTGTATCTCCTGTGCTGTGACATCACACTGCCCCCTGTATCTCCTGTGCTGTGACATCACACTGCCCCCTGTATCTCCTGTGCTGTGACATCACACTGCCCCCTGTATCTCCTGTGCTGTGACATCACACTGCCCCCTGTATCTCCTGTGCTGTGACATCACACTGTCCCCTGTATCTCCTGTGCTGTGACATCACACTGCCCCCTGTATCTCCTGTGCTGTGACATCACACTGCCCCCTGTATCTCCTGTGCTGTGACGTCACACTGCCCCCTGTATCTCCTGTGCTGTGACATCACACTGCCCCCTGTATCTCCTGTGCTGTGACATCACACTGCCCCCTGTATCTCCTGTGCTGTGACATCACACTGCCCCCTGTATCCCCTGTGCTGTGACATCACACTGCCCCCTGTATCTCCTGTGCTGTGACATCACACTGCCCCCTGTATCTCCTGTGCTGTGACATCACACTGCCCCCTGTATCTCCTGTGCTGTGACATCACACCGCCCCCTGTATCTCCTGTGCTGTGACATCACACTGCCCCCTGTATCTCCTGTGCTGTGACGTCACACTGTCCCCTGTATCTCCTGTGCTGTGACATCACACTGTCCCCTGTATCTCCTGTGCTGTGACATCACACTGTCCCCTGTATCTCCTGTGCTGTGACATCACACTGCCCCCTGTATCTCCTGTGCTGTGACATCACACTGTCCCCTGTATCTCCTGTGACATCACACTGCCCCCTGTATCTCCTGTGACATCACACTGCCCCCTGTATCTCCTGTGCTGTGACATCACACTGCCCCCTGTATCTCCTGTGACATCACACTGCCCCCTGTATCTCCTGTGACATCACACTGCCCCCTGTATCTCCTGTGCTGTGACATCACACTGCCCCCTGTATCCCCTGTGCTGTGACATCACACTGTCCCCTGTATCTCCTGTGCTGTGACATCACACTGCCCCCTGTATCTCCTGTGCTGTGACATCACACTGCCCCCTGTATCTCCTGTGCTGTGACATCACATTGTCCCCTGTATCTCCTGTGCTGTGACATCACACTGCCCCCTGTATCTCCTGTGCTGTGACATCACACTGTCCCCTGTATCTCCTGTGCTGTGACATCACACTGCCCCCTGTATCCCCTGTGCTGTGACATCACACTGCCCCCTGTATCTCCTGTGCTGTGACATCACACTGCCCCCTGTATCTCCTGTGACATCACACTGCCCCCTGTATCTCCTGTGCTGTGACATCACACTGTCCCCTGTATCTCCTGTGCTGTGACATCACACTGCCCCCTGTATCTCCTGTGCTGTGACATCACACTGTCCCCTGTATCTCCTGTGCTGTGACATCACACTGCCCCCTGTATCTCCTGTGCTGTGACATCACACTGCCCCCTGTATCTCCTGTGCTGTGACATCACACTGTCCCCTGTATCTCCTGTGACATCACACTGCCCCCTGTATGTCCTGTGCTGTGACATCACACTGCCCCCTGTATCTCCTGTGCTGTGACATCACACTGCCCCCTGTATCTCCTGTGCTGTGACATCACACTGCCCCCTGTATCTCCTGTGCTGTGACATCACACTGCCCCCTGTATCTCCTGTGCTGTGACATCACACTGCCCCCTGTATCTCCTGTGCTATGACATCACACTGTCCCCTGTATCTCCTGTGCTGTGACATCACACTGCCCCCTGTATCTCCTGTGCTGTGACGTCACACTGCCCCCTGTATCTCCTGTGCTGTGACATCACACTGCCCCCTGTATCTCCTGTGCTGTGACATCACACTGCCCCCTGTATCTCCTGTGCTGTGACATCACACTGCCCCCTGTATCTCCTGTGCTGTGACATCACACTGCACCCTGTATCTCCTGTGCTGTGACATCACACTGCCCCCTGTATCTCCTGTGCTGTGACATCACACTGCCCCCTGTATCTCCTGTGACATCACACTGCCCCCTGTATCTCCTGTGCTGTGACATCACACTGTCCCCTGTATCTCCTGTGCTGTGACATCACACTGCCCCCTGTATCTCCTGTGCTGTGACATCACACTGCCCCCTGTATCTCCTGTGCTGTGACATCACACTGCCCCCTGTATCTCCTGTGCTGTGACATCACACTGCCCCCTGTATCTCCTGTGACATCACACTGTCCCCTGTATCTCCTGTGCTGTGACATCACACTGCCCCCTGTATCTCCTGTGACATCACACTGCCCCCTGTATCTCCTGTGACATCACACTGCCCCCTGTATCTCCTGTGACATCACACTGCCCCCTGTATCTCCTGTGCTGTGACATCACACTGCCCCCTGTATCTCCTGTGCTGTGACATCACACTGTCCCCTGTATCTCCTGTGCTGTGACATCACACTGCCCCCTGTATCTCCTGTGCTGTGACATCACACTGCCCCCTGTATCTCCTGTGACATCACACTGCACCCTGTATCTCCTGTGCTGTGACATCACACTGTCCCCTGTATCTCCTGTGCTGTGACATCACACTGCCCCCTGTATCTCCTGTGCTGTGACATCACACTGCCCCCTGTATCTCCTGTGCTGTGACATCACACTGCCCCCTGTATCTCCTGTGCTGTGACATCACACTGCCCCCTGTATCTCCTGTGCTGTGACATCACACTGCCCCCTGTATCTCCTGTGCTGTGACATCACACTGCCCCCTGTATCTCCTGTGCTGTGACATCACACTGTCCCCTGTATCTCCTGTGCTGTGACATCACACTGCCCCCTGTATCTCCTGTGCTGTGACATCACACTGCCCCCTGTATCTCCTGTGCTGTGACATCACACTGCCCCCTGTATCTCCTGTGCTGTGACATCACACTGCACCCTGTATCTCCTGTGCTGTGACATCACACTGTCCCCTGTATCTCCTGTGCTGTGACGTCACACTGTCCCCTGTATCTCCTGTGCTGTGACATCACACTGTCCCCTGTATCTCCTGTGACATCACACTGCCCCCTGTATCTCCTGTGCTGTGACATCACACTGTCCCCTGTATCTCCTGTGCTGTGACATCACACTGCCCCCTGTATCTCCTGTGCTGTGACATCACACTGTCCCCTGTATCTCCTGTGCTGTGACGTCACACTGTCCCCTGTATCTCCTGTGCTGTGACATCACACTGTCCCCTGTATCTCCTGTGACATCACACTGCCCCCTGTATCTCCTGTGCTGTGACGTCACACTGTCCCCTGTATCTCCTGTGCTGTGACATCACACTGCCCCCTGTATCTCCTGTGACATCACACTGCCCCCTGTATCTCCTGTGCTGTGACATCACACTGCCCCCTGTATCTCCTGTGACATCACACTGCCCCCTGTATCTCCTGTGCTGTGACATCACACTGCCCCCTGTATCTCCTGTGACATCACACTGCCCCCTGTATCTCCTGTGCTGTGACATCACACTGCCCCCTGTATCTCCTGTGACATCACACTGCCCCCTGTATCTCCTGTGCTGTGACATCACACTGCCCCCTGTATCTCCTGTGCTGTGACATCACACTGCCCCCTGTATCTCCTGTGCTGTGACATCACACTGCCCCCTGTATCTCCTGTGACATCACACTGCCCCCTGTATCTCCTGTGCTGTGACATCACACTGCCCCCTGTATCTCCTGTGACATCACACTGCCCCCTGTATCTCCTGTGACATCACACTGCCCCCTGTATCTCCTGTGACATCACACTGCCCCCTGTATCTCCTGCCCCCTGTATCCCCTGTGCTGTGACATCACACTGTCCCCTGTATCTCCTGTGCTGTGACATCACACTGCCCCCTGTATCTCCTGTGCTGTGACATCACACTGCCCCCTGTATCTCCTGTGCTGTGACATCACACTGCCCCCTGTATCTCCTGTGCTGTGACATCACACTGTCCCCTGTATCTCCTGTGCTGTGACATCACACTGCCCCCTGTATCTCCTGTGCTGTGACATCACACTGTCCCCTGTATCTCCTGTGCTGTGACATCACACTGCCCCCTGTATCTCCTGTGCTGTGACATCACACTGCCCCCTGTATCTCCTGTGACATCACACTGCCCCCTGTATCTCCTGTGCTGTGACATCACACTGCCCCCTGTATCTCCTGTGCTGTGACATCACACTGCCCCCTGTATCTCCTGTGCTGTGACGTCACACTGTCCCCTGTATCTCCTGTGCTGTGACATCACACTGTCCCCTGTATCTCCTGTGACATCACACTGCCCCCTGTATCTCCTGTGACATCACACTGCCCCCTGTATCTCCTGTGCTGTGACATCACACTGCCCCCTGTATCTCCTGTGCTGTGACATCACACTGCCCCCTGTATCTCCTGTGCTGTGACATCACACTGCCCCCTGTATCTCTTGTGCTGTGACATCACACTGTCCCCTGTATCTCCTGTGCTGTGACATCACACTGCCCCCTGTATCTCCTGTGCTGTGACATCACACTGCCCCCTGTATCTCCTGTGCTGTGACATCACACTGCCCCCTGTATCTCCTGTGCTGTGACATCACACTGTCCCCTGTATCTCCTGTGCTGTGACATCACACTGTCCCCTGTATCTCCTGTGCTGTGACATCACACTGTCCCCTGTATCTCCTGTGCTGTGACATCACACTGTCCCCTGTATCTCCTGTGACATCACACTGCCCCCTGTATCTCCTGTGCTGTGACATCACACTGCCCCCTGTATCTCCTGTGCTGTGACATCACACTGCCCCCTGTATCTCCTGTGCTGTGACATCACACTGCCCCCTGTATCTCTTGTGCTGTGACATCACACTGTCCCCTGTATCTCCTGTGCTGTGACATCACACTGCCCCCTGTATCTCCTGTGCTGTGACATCACACTGCCCCCTGTATCTCCTGTGCTGTGACATCACACTGCCCCCTGTATCTCCTGTGCTGTGACATCACACTGCCCCCTGTATCTCCTGTGCTGTGACATCACACTGCCCCCTGTATCTCCTGTGCTGTGACATCACACTGTCCCCTGTATCTCCTGTGACATCACACTGCCCCCTGTATCTCCTGTGCTGTGACATCACACTGCCCCCTGTATCTCCTGTGCTGTGACATCACACTGTCCCCTGTATCTCCTGTGCTGTGACATCACACTGCCCCCTGTATCTCCTGTGCTGTGACATCACACTGTCCCCTGTATCTCCTGTGCTGTGACATCACACTGCCCCCTGTATCTCCTGTGCTGTGACATCACACTGCCCCCTGTATCTCCTGTGCTGTGACATCACACTGCCCCCTGTATCTCCTGTGCTGTGACATCACACTGCCCCCTGTATCTCCTGTGCTGTGACATCACACTGTCCCCTGTATCTCCTGTGCTGTGACATCACACTGCCCCCTGTATCTCCTGTGCTGTGACGTCACACTGCCCCCTGTATCTCCTGTGCTGTGACATCACACTGCACCCTGTATCTCCTGTGCTGTGACATCACACTGCCCCCTGTATCTCCTGTGCTGTGACATCACACTGCCCCCTGTATCTCCTGTGCTGTGACGTCACACTGCCCCCTGTATCTCCTGTGCTGTGACATCACACTGCACCCTGTATCTCCTGTGCTGTGACATCACACTGTCCCCTGTATCTCCTGTGCTGTGACATCACACTGTCCCCTGTATCTCCTGTGCTGTGACATCACACTGCACCCTGTATCTCCTGTGCTGTGACATCACACTGCCCCCTGTATCTCCTGTGCTGTGACATCACACTGTCCCCTGTATCTCCTGTGCTGTGACATCACACTGCCCCCTGTATCTCCTGTGCTGTGACGTCACACTGCCCCCTGTATCTCCTGTGCTGTGACATCACACTGCACCCTGTATCTCCTGTGCTGTGACATCACACTGCCCCCTGTATCTCCTGTGACGTCACACTGCCCCCTGTATCTCCTGTGCTATGACGTCACACTGCCCCCTGTATCTCCTGTGCTGTGACATCACACTGCCCCCTGTATCTCCTGTGCTGTGACATCACACTGCCCCCTGTATCTCCTGTGCTGTGACATCACACTGCCCCCTGTATCTCCTGTGCTGTGACATCACACTGCACCCTGTATCTCCTGTGACATCACACTGCACCCTGTATCTCCTGTGCTGTGACATCACACTGCCCCCTGTATCTCCTGTGGCATCACACTGCACCCTGTATCTCCTGTGCTGTGACATCACACTGTCCCCTGTATCTCCTGTGCTGTGACATCACACTGCCCCCTGTATCTCCTGTGACATCACACTGCCCCCTGTATCTCCTGTGACATCACACTGTCCCCTGTATCTCCTGTGCTGTGACATCACACTGCCCCCTGTATCTCCTGTGACATCACACTGCCCCCTGTATCTCCTGTGCTGTGACATCACACTGCCCCCTGTATCTCCTGTGACGTCACACTGCCCCCTGTATCTCCTGTGCTGTGACATCACACTACCCCCTGTATCTCCTGTGCTGTGACGTCACACTGCCCCCTGTATCTCCTGTGCTGTGACATCACACTGCCCCCTGTATCTCCTGTGACGTCACACTGCCCCCTGTATCTCCTGTGACATCACACTGCCCCTGTATCTCCTGTGACATCACACTGCCCCCTGTATCTCCTGTGCTGTGACATCACACTGCCCCCTGTATCTCCTGTGCTGTGACATCACACTGCCCCCTGTATCTCCTGTGCTGTGACGTCACACTGCCCCCTGTATCTCCTGTGCTGTGACATCACACTGCACCCTGTATCTCCTGTGCTGTGACATCACACTGTCCCCTGTATCTCCTGTGACATCACACTGTCCCCTGTATCTCCTGTGCTGTGACATCACACTGCACCCTGTATCTCCTGTGCTGTGACATCACACTGCCCCCTGTATCTCCTGTGCTGTGACATCACACTGCCCCCTGTATCTCCTGTGCTGTGACATCACACTGCCCCCTGTATCTCCTGTGACATCACACTGCCCCCTGTATCTCCTGTGCTGTGACATCACACTGCCCCCTGTATCTCCTGTGCTGTGACATCACACTGCACCCTGTATCTCCTGTGACATCACACTGCACCCTGTATCTCCTGTGCTGTGACATCACACTGCCCCCTGTATCTCCTGTGGCATCACACTGCACCCTGTATCTCCTGTGCTGTGACATCACACTGTCCCCTGTATCTCCTGTGCTGTGACATCACACTGCCCCCTGTATCTCCTGTGACATCACACTGCCCCCTGTATCTCCTGTGACATCACACTGTCCCCTGTATCTCCTGTGCTGTGACATCACACTGCCCCCTGTATCTCCTGTGACATCACACTGTCCCCTGTATCTCCTGTGCTGTGACATCACACTGCCCCCTGTATCTCCTGTGACATCACACTGCCCCCTGTATCTCCTGTGCTGTGACATCACACTGCCCCCTGTATCTCCTGTGCTGTGACATCACACTGCCCCCTGTATCTCCTGTGCTGTGACATCACACTGCCCCCTGTATCTCCTGTGCTGTGACATCACACTGCCCCCTGTATCCCCTGTGCTGTGACATCACACTGTCCCCTGTATCTCCTGTGCTGTGACATCACACTGCCCCCTGTATCTCCTGTGACATCACACTGCCCCCTGTATCTCCTGTGCTGTGACATCACACTGTCCCCTGTATCTCCTGTGCTGTGACATCACACTGCCCCCTGTATCTCCTGTGACATCACACTGCCCCCTGTATCTCCTGTGCTGTGACATCACACTGCCCCCTGTATCTCCTGTGCTGTGACATCACACTGCCCCCTGTATCTCCTGTGCTGTGACATCACACTGCCCCCTGTATCTCCTGTGCTGTGACATCACACTGCCCCCTGTATCTCCTGTGCTGTGACATCACACTGCCCCCTGTATCTCCTGTGACATCACACTGTCCCCTGTATCTCCTGTGCTGTGACATCACACTGCCCCCTGTATCTCCTGTGCTATGACATCACACTGCCCCCTGTATCTCCTGTGCTGTGACATCACACTGTCCCCTGTATCTCCTGTGCTGTGACATCACACTGCCCCCTGTATCTCCTGTGCTGTGACGTCACACTGCCCCCTGTATCTCCTGTGACATCACACTGTCCCCTGTATCTCCTGTGCTGTGACATCACACTGCCCCCTGTATCTCCTGTGCTATGACATCACACTGCCCCCTGTATCTCCTGTGCTGTGACATCACACTGCCCCCTGTATCTCCTGTGCTGTGACATCACACTGTCCCCTGTATCTCCTGTGCTGTGACATCACACTGCCCCCTGTATCTCCTGTGACGTCACACTGTCCCCTGTATCTCCTGTGACATCACACTGTCCCCTGTATCTCCTGTGCTGTGACATCACACTGTCCCCTGTATCTCCTGTGACATCACACTGTCCCCTGTATCTCCTGTGACATCACACTGCCCCCTGTATCTCCTGTGCTGTGACATCACACTGCCCCCTGTATCTCCTGTGACATCACACTGCCCCCTGTATCTCCTGTGACATCACACTGCCCCCTGTATCTCCTGTGCTGTGACATCACACTGTCTCCTGTATCTCCTGTGCTGTGACATCACACTGCCCCCTGTATCTCCTGTGCTGTGACATCACACTGCCCCCTGTATCCCCTGTGACATCACACTGCCCCCTGTATCTCCTGTGACATCACACTGCCCCCTGTATCCCCTGTGCTGTGACATCACACTGCCCCCTGTATCCCCTGTGACATCACACTGCCCCCTGTATCTCCTGTGCTGTGACATCACACTGTCCCCTGTATCTCCTGTGACATCACACTGCCCCCTGTATCTCCTGTGCTGTGACATCACACTGCCCCCTGTATCTCCTGTGCTGTGACATCACACTGCCCCCTGTATCTCCTGTGACATCACACTGCCCCCTGTATCTCCTGTGCTGTGACGTCACACTGTCCCCTGTATCTCCTGTGCTGTGACATCACACTGCACCCTGTATCTCCTGTGCTGTGACATCACACTGCCCCCTGTATCTCCTGTGCTGTGACATCACACTGCCCCCTGTATCTCCTGTGCTGTGACGTCACACTGCCCCCTGTATCTCCTGTGCTGTGACATCACACTGCCCCCTGTATCTCCTGTGCTGTGACATCACACTGCCCCCTGTATCTCCTGTGCTGTGACATCACACTGCCTCCTGTATCTCCTGTGCTGTGACATCACACTGCCCCCTGTATCTCCTGTGCTGTGACATCACACTGCCCCCTGTATCTCCTGTGCTGTGACATCACACTGCCCCCTGTATCTCCTGTGCTGTGACATCACACTGTCCCCTGTATCTCCTGTGCTGTGACATCACACTGTCCCCTGTATCTCCTGTGCTGTGACATCACACTGTCCCCTGTATCTCCTGTGCTGTGACATCACACTGTCCCCTGTATCTCCTGTGCTGTGACATCACACTGTCCCCTGTATCTCCTGTGCTGTGACATCACACTGTCCCCTGTATCTCCTGTGCTGTGACATCACACTGTCCCCTGTATCTCCTGTGCTGTGACATCACACTGTCCCCTGTATCTCCTGTGCTGTGACATCACACTGCCCCCTGTATCTCCTGTGCTGTGACGTCACACTGCCCCCTGTATCTCCTGTGCTGTGACATCACACTGTCCCCTGTATCTCCTGTGACATCACACTGCCCCCTGTATCTCCTGTGCTGTGACATCACACTGCCCCCTGTATCTCCTGTGCTGTGACATCACACTGCCCCCTGTATCTCCTGTGCTGTGACATCACACTGCCCCCTGTATCTCCTGTGACGTCACACTGCCCCCTGTATCTCCTGTGACATCACACTGCCCCCTGTATCTCCTGTGACATCACACTGTCCCCTGTATCTCCTGTGCTGTGACATCACACTGCCCCCTGTATCTCCTGTGACATCACACTGCCCCCTGTATCTCCTGTGCTGTGACATCACACTGCCCCCTGTATCTCCTGTGCTGTGACGTCACACTGCCCCCTGTATCTCCTGTGCTGTGACATCACACTGTCCCCTGTATCTCCTGTGCTGTGACATCACACTGCCCCCTGTATCTCCTGTGACATCACACTGCCCCCTGTATCTCCTGTGACATCACACTGCCCCCTGTATCTCCTGTGCTGTGACGTCACACTGCCCCCTGTATCTCCTGTGCTGTGACATCACACTGTCCCCTGTATCTCCTGTGCTGTGACGTCACACTGTCCCCTGTATCTCCTGTGCTGTGACATCACACTGTCCCCTGTATCTCCTGTGCTGTGACATCACACTGCCCCCTGTATCTCCTGTGACATCACACTGCCCCCTGTATCTCCTGTGACATCACACTGCCCCCTGTATCTCCTGTGACATCACACTGCCCCCTGTATCTCCTGTGACATCACACTGCCCCCTGTATCTCCTGTGCTGTGACATCACACTGTCCCCTGTATCTCCTGTGCTGTGACATCACACTGTCCCCTGTATCTCCTGTGCTGTGACATCACACTGCCCCCTGTATCTCCTGTGACATCACACTGCCCCCTGTATCTCCTGTGCTGTGACATCACACTGCCCACTGTATCTCCTGTGCTGTGACATCACACTGTCTCCTGTATCTCCTGTGCTGTGACATCACACTGCCCCCTGTATCTCCTGTGCTGTGACATCACACTGCCCCCTGTATCTCCTGTGCTGTGACATCACACTGCCCCCTGTATCTCCTGTGCTGTGACATCACACTGCCCCCTGTATCTCCTGTGCTGTGACATCACACTGTCTCCTGTATCTCCTGTGCTGTGACATCACACTGCCCCCTGTATCTCCTGTGCTGTGACATCACACTGCCCCCTGTATCTCCTGTGCTGTGACATCACACTGCCCCCTGTATCTCCTGTGCTGTGACATCACACTGCCCCCTGTATCTCCTGTGACGTCACACTGCCCCCTGTATCTCCTGTGCTGTGACATCACACTGCCCCCTGTATCTCCTGTGCTGTGACATCACACTGTCCCCTGTATCTCCTGTGCTGTGACATCACACTGTCCCCTGTATCTCCTGTGCTGTGACATCACACTGTCCCCTGTATCTCCTGTGCTGTGACATCACACTGCCCCCTGTATCTCCTGTGCTGTGACATCACACTTTCCCCTGTATCTCCTGTGCTGTGACGTCACACTGCTCCCTGTATCTCCTGTGCTATGACGTCACACTGTCCCCTCCCCTGTATCTCCTGTGCTGTGACATCACACTGTCCCCTCCCCTGTATCTCCTGTGCTGTGACGTCACACTGTCCCCTGTATCTCCTGTGCTGTGACGTCACACTGCTCCCTGTATCTCCTGTGCTATGACGTCACACCATTCTCCTCCTTCTCTGCGTTCTGAGTGTGAAAGGCAGAAATAGCAGCGCTGCATTTTATACCCGGCCCGGCCCTGTATCCGCCGATGCTCCACCCTTTTTCTTCTTGATTGGTGAATTGTGCACTGACCACTCCCACCTAGCGCGGGGCTGGCCGCGGGCATAGACTATTAAAAGCGCAGGGTTGCGCGCTCCCGCCGTTCGGAGAGTTCTGTGAGCGAGCGCTGGTGGACGCGCACTGTCTCCACTCATAACCTGAGCGCAGAGGACACGCCCACTTGTGTGTGAAGGAAAATTGATGAGCGGAAACTTGTCCTGATCTCTCCGCGCCTGCGCAGTTCGCTTCCCGTTGTGACATTTCCCCTGGTGCGCGCCTCGTGACGCCATCACGCTTGTGTCCCTGCTGTCTTCGCTTCCGTCGCCGCGCGCCCCCGTCTTGTGGGAGCGCGCACGTAGCTGTCGTGACCGAGCCTAAGCCGGGCGGTTCTTCCAGGAGCTGGAGTTGTAGTGAAGTAATAACGGCCGCCGCCCGAGGGAGGGACGGACACCCGGAGAGCAGCCCGACGCCCGCCGGAGCCCTCAACCGCCACAGCAGCGAGCAGCGGCCCAGCACGCGCCCCGGAGAGGTGAGGCCCGGGCGGGAGGCGCAGGCCGCGGGGAGAGGGAGAGGCCGCGGGGAACTCACCGGAGACTGCCCGGGTATTACCCTATATATATACTGTATGTACAGGGAGGGGGATTACCATATATATATATACTGTATGTACAGGGTGGGGATTACCATATATATATATATATACTGTATATACAGGGAGGGGGTATTACCCTATATATATATATATACTGTATGTACAGGGAGGGGGTATTACCCTATATATATATACTGTATGTACAGGGAGGGGGTATTACCATATATATATATATACTGTATGTACAGGGAGGGGGTATTACCATATATATATACTGTATATACAGGGAGGGGGTATTACCCTATATATATATATATACTGTATGTACAGGGAGGGGGTATTACCCTATATATATATATATACTGTATGTACAGGGAGGGGGTATTACCCTATATATATATACTGTATGTACAGGGAGGGGGTATTACCATATATATATATATACTGTATGTACAGGGAGGGGGTATTACCATATATATATACTGTATATACAGGGAGGGGGTATTACCATATATATATACTGTATATACAGGGAGGGGGTATTACCATATATATATACTGTATGTACAGGGAGGGGGTATTACCCTATATATATACTGTATGTACAGGGAGGGGGTATTACCCTATATATATATACTGTATGTACAGGGAGGGGGTATTACCCTATATATATATACTGTATGTACAGGGAGGGGGGATTACCCTATATATATATATTGTATGTACAGGGAGGGGGTATTACCCTATATATATATATATATATATATATATACTGTATGTACAGGGAGGGGGTATTACCATTTATATATACTGTATGTACAGGGAGGGGGTATTACCATTTATATATACTGTATGTACAGGGAGGGGGTATTACCATATATATACTGTATGTACAGGGAGGGGGTATTACCATATATATATATACTGTATATACAGGGAGGGGGTATTACCATATATATATATACTGTATGTACAGGGAGGGGGTATTACCATATATATATACTGTATGTACAGGGAGGGGGTATTACCATATATATATATACTGTATGTACAGGGAGGGGGTATTACCATATATATATATACTGTATGTACAGGGAGGGGGTATTACCATATATATATATACTGTATGTACAGGGAGGGGGTATTACCATATATATATATACTGTATGTACAGGGAGGGGGTATTACCATATATATATACACTGTATGTACAGGGAGGGGGTATTACCATATATATATACACTGTATGTACAGGGAGGGGGTATTACCATATATATATACACTGTATGTACAGGGAGGGGGTATTACCATATATATATACACTGTATGTACAGGGAGGGGGGTATTACCATATATATATACACTGTATGTACAGGGAGGGGGTATTACCATATATATATATACTGTATGTACAGGGAGGGGGTATTACCATATATATATACTGTATGTACAGGGAGGGGGGATTACCCTATATATATACTGTATGTACAGGGAGGGGGGATTACCCTATATATATATATTGTATGTACAGGGAGGGGGTATTACCATATATATATACTGTATGTACAGGGAGGGGGTATTACCCTATATATATATACTGTATGTACAGGGAGGGGGTATTACCATATATATATATATACTGTATGTACAGGGAGGGGGTATTACCATATATATATACTGTATATACAGGGAGGGGGTATTACCATATATATATACTGTATGTACAGGGAGGGGGGATTACCCTATATATATACTGTATGTACAGGGAGGGGGGATTACCCTATATATATATACTGTATGTACAGGGAGGGGGGATTACCCTATATATATACTGTATGTACAGGGAGGGGGGATTACCCTATATATATATATTGTATGTACAGGGAGGGGGTATTACCATATATATATACTGTATGTACAGGGAGGGGGTATTACCCTATATATATATACTGTATGTACAGGGAGGGGGTATTACCATATATATATATATACTGTATGTACAGGGAGGGGGTATTACCATATATATATACTGTATATACAGGGAGGGGGTATTACCATATATATATACTGTATATACAGGGAGGGGGTATTACCATATATATATATACTGTATGTACAGGGAGGGGGTATTACCATATATATATACTGTATGTACAGGGAGGGGGTATTACCCTATATATATATACTGTATGTACAGGGAGGGGGTATTACCATTTATATATACTGTATGTACAGGGAGGGGGTATTACCCTATATATATATATATATATATATATATACTGTATGTACAGGGAGGGGGTATTACCATTTATATATACTGTATGTACAGGGAGGGGGTATTACCATTTATATATACTGTATGTACAGGGAGGGGGTATTACCATATATATATATACTGTATGTACAGGGAGGGGGTATTACCATATATATATATACTGTATATACAGGGAGGGGGTATTACCATATATATATATACTGTATGTACAGGGAGGGGGTATTACCCTATATATATATACTGTATGTACAGGGAGGGGGTATTACCATATATATATATACTGTATGTACAGGGAGGGGGTATTACCATATATATATACTGTATGTACAGGGAGGGGGTATTACCCTATATATATATATACTGTATGTACAGGGAGGGGGTATTACCATATATATATATACTGTATATACAGGGAGGGGGTATTACCATATATATATATACTGTATGTACAGGGAGGGGGTATTACCATATATATATATACTGTATGTACAGGGAGGGGGTATTACCATATATATATACACTGTATGTACAGGGAGGGGGTATTACCATATATATATACACTGTATGTACAGGGAGGGGGTATTACCATATATATATACACTGTATGTACAGGGAGGGGGTATTACCATATATATATACACTGTATGTACAGGGAGGGGGTATTACCATATATATATACACTGTATGTACAGGGAGGGGGGTATTACCATATATATATACACTGTATGTACAGGGAGGGGGTATTACCATATATATATATACTGTATGTACAGGGAGGGGGTATTACCATATATATATACTGTATGTACAGGGAGGGGGGATTACCCTATATATATACTGTATGTACAGGGAGGGGGGATTACCCTATATATATATATTGTATGTACAGGGAGGGGGTATTACCATATATATATACTGTATGTACAGGGAGGGGGTATTACCCTATATATATACTGTATGTACAGGGAGGGGGTATTACCCTATATATATACTGTATGTACAGGGTGGGGGGATTACCCTATATATATATATATATATACTGTATGTACAGGGAGGGGGGATTACCCTATATATATACTGTATGTACAGGGAGGGGGTATTACCATATATATATACTGTATGTACAGGGTGGGGGGATTACCATATATATATACTGTATGTACGGGGTATTACCCTATATATATATACTGTATGTACAGGGAGGGGGGATTACCATATATATATACTGTATGTACAGGGAGGGGGGATTACCCTATATATATATATATATACTGTATGTACAGGGAGGGGGTATTACCCTATTTATATATTGTATGTACAGGGAGGGGGGATTACCCTATATATATATACTGTATGTACAGGGAGGGGGGATTACCATATATATATACTGTATGTACAGGGAGGGGGGATTACCCTATATATATATATATATACTGTATGTACAGGGAGGGGGTATTACCCTATTTATATATTGTATGTACAGGGAGGGGGGATTACCCTATATATATATACTGTATGTACAGGGAGGGGGGATTACCCTATATATATACTGTATGTACAGGGAGGGGCTATTACCATATATATATACTGTATGTACAGGGAGGGGGGATTACCATATATATATACTGTATGTACAGGGAGGGGGGATTACCCTATATATACTGTATGTACAGGGAGGGGGTATTACCCTATATATATATACTGTATGTACAGGGAGGGGGTATTACCCTATATATATATACTGTATGTACAGGGAGGGGGGATTACCATATATATATACTGTATGTACAGGGAGGGGGTATTACCCTATATATATATACTGTATGTACAGGGAGGGGGGATTACCATATATATACTGTATGTACAGGGTGGGGATTACCATATATATATACTGTATGTACAGGGAGGGGGATTACCATATATATACTGTATGTACAGGGTGGGGATTACCATATATATATACTGTATGTACAGGGTGGGGGATTACCATATATATACTGTATGTACAGGGTGGGGATTACCATATATATATACTGTATGTACAGGGAGGGGGATTACCATATATATATATATACTGTATGTACAGGGAGGGGGATTACCATATATATATATACTGTATGTACAGGGTGGGGATTACCATATATATATATATATATACTGTATGTACAGGGTGGGGGGATTACCATATATATATATATACTGTATGTACAGGGAGGGGGTATTACCATATATATATATATTGTATGTACAGGGAGGGGGTATTACCATATATATATATATATTGTATGTACAGGGAGGGGGTATTACCATATATATATATATATATATATATATATTGTATGTACAGGGAGGGGGTATTACCCTATATATATATATACTGTATGTACAGGGTGGGGGATTACCATATATATATATACTGTATGTACAGGGAGGGGGTATTACCCTATATATATATATATACTGTATGTACAGGGAGGGGGTATTACCCTATATATATATACTGTATGTACAGGGAGGGGGGATTACCATATATATATATATATATATATATATATACTGTATATACAGGGAGGGGGTATTACCATATATATATATATACTGTATGTACAGGGAGGGGGTATTACCCTATATATATATACTGTATGTACAGGGAGGGGGGATTACCATATATATATATATATATATATATATATATATATACTGTATATACAGGGAGGGGGTATTACCATATATATATATACTGTATGTACAGGGAGGGGGGATTACCCTATATATATATACTGTATGTACAGGGAGGGGGTATTACCATATATATATATATACTGTATGTACAGGGAGGGGGTATTACCCTATATATATATATACTGTATGTACAGGGAGGGGGTATTACCATATATATATATACTGTATGTACAGGGAGGGGGTATTACCATATATATATACACTGTATGTACAGGGAGGGGGTATTACCATATATATATATACTGTATGTACAGGGAGGGGGTATTACCATATATATATACTGTATGTACAGGGAGGGGGTATTACCATATATATATATACTGTATGTACAGGGAGGGGGTATTACCCTATATATATATACTGTATGTACAGGGAGGGGGTATTACCCTATATATATATACTGTATGTACAGGGAGGGGGTATTACCCTATATATATATACTGTATGTACAGGGAGGGGGGATTACCCTATATATATATATATACTGTATGTACAGGGAGGGGGTATTACCCTATATATATACTGTATGTACAGGGAGGGGGTATTACCCTATATATATACTGTATGTACAGGGAGGGGGGATTACCCTATATATATATACTGTATGTACAGGGAGGGGGGATTACCCTATATATATATTGTATGTACAAGGAGGGGTGATTACCATATATATATATTGTATGTACAGGGAGGGGGGATTACCCTATATATATATTGTATGTACAGGGAGGGGGGATTACCCTATATATATACTGTATGTACAGGGAGGGGGGATTACCCTATATATATATATACTGTATGTACAGGGTGGGGGATTACCATATATATATACTGTATGTACAGGGAGGGGGTATTACCATATATATATACTGTATGTACAGGGAGGGGGTATTACCCTATATATACTGTATGTACAGGGAGGGGGTATTACCCTATATATACTGTATGTACAGGGAGGGGGTATTACCCTATATATACTGTATGTACAGGGAGGGGGTATTACCCTTTATATACTGTATGTACAGGGAGGGGGTATTACCCTATATATACTGTATATACAGGGAGGGGGTATTACCCTATATATATACTGTATATACAGGGAGGGGGTATTACCCTATATATATACTGTATATACAGGGAGGGGGTATTACCCTATATATATACTGTATATACAGGGAGGGGGTATTACCCTATATATATACTGTATATACAGGGAGGGGGTATTACCATATATATACTGTATATACAGGGAGGGGGTATTACCATATATATATACTGTATGTACAGGGAGGGGGTATTACCATATATATATACTGTATGTACAGGGAGGGGGTATTACCATATATATATACTGTATGTACAGGGAGGGGGGATTACCCTATATATATACTGTATGTACAGGGAGGGGGGATTACCATATATATACTGTATGTACAGGGAGGGGGGATTACCCTATATATATATACTGTATGTACAGGGAGGGGGGATTACCCTATATATATATACTGTATGTACAGGGAGGGGGGATTACCCTATATATATATACTGTATGTACATGGAGGTTGGATTACCCTATATATATATATATACTGTATGTACAGGGTGGGGGATTACCATATATATATATATACTGTATGTACAGGGAGGGGGGATTACCCTATATATATATACTGTATATACAGGGAGGGGGGATTACCCTGTATATATATATACTGTATGTACAGGGAGGGGGGATTACCATATATATATACTGTATGTACAGGGAGGGGGTATTACCATATATATATATATACTGTATGTACAGGGAGGGGGTATTACCATATATATATATATACTGTATGTACAGGGAGGGGCTATTACCCTATATATATATACTGTATGTACAGGGAGGGGGGATTACCATATATATACTGTATATACAGGGAGGGGGGATTACCATATATATATATACTGTATGTACAGGGAGGGGGGATTACCCTATATATATATATTGTATGTACAGGGAGGGGGGATTACCATATATATACTGTATATACAGGGAGGGGGTATTACCATATATATATACTGTATGTACAGGGAGGGGGTATTACCCTATATATATATACTGTATGTACAGGGAGGTGGTATTGCCATATATATATACTGTATGTACAGGGAGGGGGTATTACCCTATATATATATACTGTATGTACAGGGAGGGGGTATTACCCTATATATATATACTGTATGTACAGGGAGGGGGTATTACCATATATATATACTGTATATACAGGGAGGGGGTATTACCATATATATATATACTGTATGTACAGGGAGGGGGTATTACCATATATATATATACTGTATGTACAGGGAGGGGGTATTACCATATATATATATATACTGTATGTACAGGGAGGGGGTATTACCATATATATATATATACTGTATGTACAGGGAGGGGGTATTACCCTATATATATATACTGTATGTACAGGGAGGGGGTATTACCCTATATATATATATACTGTATGTACAGGGAGGGGGTATTACCCTATATATATATACTGTATGTACAGGGAGGGGGTATTACCCTATATATATACTGTATGTACAGGGAGTGGGGATTACCCTATATATATACTGTATGTACAGGGAGGGGGTATTACCCTATATATATATTGTATGTACAGGGAGGGGGGATTACCCTATATATATACTGTATGTACAGGGAGGGGGGATTACCCTATATATATATACTGTATGTACAGGGTGGGGATTACCATATATATATACTGTATGTACAGGGAGGGGGTATTACCATATATATATACTGTATGTACAGGGAGGGGGGATTACCATATATATATACTGTATGTACAGGGAGGGGGGATTACCCTATATATATATACTGTATGTACAGGGTGGGGATTACCATATATATATACTGTATGTACAGGGAGGGGGGATTACCATATATATATACTGTATGTACGGGGTATTACCCTATATATATATATACTGTATGTACAGGGAGGGGGGATTACCCTATATATATATACTGTATGTACATGGAGGTTGGATTACCCTATATATATATATACTGTATGTACAGGGAGGGGGTATTACCCTATATATATATATATTGTATGTACAGGGAGGGGGGATTACCCTATATATATACTGTATGTACAGGGAGGGAGGATTACCCTATATATATATACTGTATGTACAGGGAGGGGGTATTACCATATATATATATATACTGTATGTACAGGGAGGGGGTATTACCTTATATATATATATACTGTATGTACAGGGAGGGGGTATTACCCTATATATATACTGTATATACAGGGAGCGGGTATTACCCTATATATACTGTATATACAGGGAGCGGGTATTACCCTATATATACTGTATGTACAGGGAGGGGGTATTACCATATATATATATATACACTGTATATACAGGGTGACCCCGTTGTGTGTGTGACCTGGGTGTAACCCCTTCATGTCTCTGTCTGCAGCAGGGTGACCCCGTTGTGTGTGTGACCTGGGTGTAACCCCTTCATGTCTCTGTCTCTGCAGCAGGGGTGACCCCGTTGTGTGTGTGACCTGGGTGTAACCCCTTCATGTCTCTGTCTCTGCAGCAGGGGTGACCCCGTTGTGTGTGTGACCTGGGTGTAACCCCTTCATGTCTCTGTCTCTGCAGCAGGGGTGACCCCGTTGTGTGTGTGACCTGGGTGTAACCCCTTCATGTCTCTGTCTCTGCAGCAGGGTGACCCCGTTGTGTGTGTGACCTGGGTGTAACCCCTTCATGTCTCTGTCTGCAGCAGGGTGACCCCGTTGTGTGTGTGACCTGGGTGTAACCCCTTCATGTCTCTGTCTCTGCAGCAGGGTGACCCCGTTGTGTGTGTGACCTGGGTGTAACCCCTTCATGTCTCTGTCTCTGCAGCAGGGTGACCCCGTTGTGTGTGTGACCTGGTTGTAACCCCTTCATGTCTCTGTCTCTGCAGCAGGGTGACCCCGTTGTGTGTGTGACCTGGGTGTAACCCCTTCATGTCTCTGTCTCTGCTGCAGGGGTGACCCCGTTGTGTGTGTGACCTGGGTGTAACCCCTTCATGTCTCTGTCTCTGCAGCAGGGTGACCCCGTTGTGTGTGTGACCTGGGTGTAACCCCTTCATGTCTCTGTCTCTGCAGCAGGGTGACCCCGTTGTGTGTGTGACCTGGGTGTAACCCCTTCATGTCTCTGTCTGCAGCAGGGTGACCCCGTTGTGTGTGTGACCTGGGTGTAACCCCTTCATGTCTCTGTCTCTGCAGCAGGGTGACCCCGTTGTGTGGGTGACCTGGGTGTAAACCCTTCATGTCTCTGCAGCAGGGTGACCCCGTTGTGTGTGTGACCTGGGTGTAACCCCTTCATGTCTGTCTCTGCAGCAGGGTGACCCCGTTGTGTGTGTGACCTGGGTGTAACCCCTTCATGTCTCTGTCTCTGCAGCAGGGGTGACCCCGTTGTGTGTGTGACCTGGGTGTAACCCCTTCATGTCTCTGTCTCTGCAGCAGGGTGACCCCGTTGTGTGTGTGACCTGGGTGTAACCCCTTCATGTCTCTGTCTCTGCAGCAGGGGTGACCCCGTTGTGTGTGTGACCTGGGTGTAACCCCTTCATGTCTCTGCAGCAGGGTGACCCCGTTGTGTGTGTGACCTGGGTGTAACCCCTTCATGTCTCTGTCTCTGCAGCAGGGGTGACCCCGTTGTGTGTGTGACCTGGGTGTAACCCCTTCATGTCTGTCTCTGCAGCAGGGGTGACCCCGTTGTGTGTGTGACCTGGGTGTAACCCCTTCATGTCTCTGTCTCTGCAGCAGGGTGACCCCGTTGTGTGTGTGACCTGGGTGTAACCCCTTCATGTCTCTGTCTCTGCAGCAGGGTGACCCCGTTGTGTGTGACCTGGGTGTAACCCCTTCATGTCTGTCTCTGCAGCAGGGTGACCCCGTTGTGTGGGTGACCTGGGTGTAACCCCTTCATGTCTCTGTCTCTGCAGCAGGGTGACCCCGTTGTGTGGGTGACCTGGGTGTAACCCCTTCATGTCTCTGTCTCTGCAGCAGGGTGACCCCGTTGTGTGGGTGACCTGGGTGTAACCCCTTCATGTCTCTGTCTCTGCAGCAGGGGTGACCCCGTTGTGTGTGTGACCTGGGTGTAACCCCTTCATGTCTGTCTCTGCAGCAGGGGTGACCCCGTTGTGTGTGTGACCTGGGTGTAACCCCTTCATGTCTCTGTCTCTGCAGCAGGGGTGACCCCGTTGTGTGTGTGACCTGGGTGTAACCCCTTCATGTCTCTGTCTCTGCAGCAGGGGTGACCCCGTTGTGTGTGTGACCTGGGTGTAACCCCTTCATGTCTCTGTCTCTGCAGCAGGGTGACCCCGTTGTGTGTGTGACCTGGTTGTAACCCCTTCATGTCTCTGTCTCTGCAGCAGGGTGACCCCGTTGTGTGTGTGACCTGGGTGTAACCCCTTCATGTCTCTGTCTGCAGCAGGGTGACCCCGTTGTGTGTGTGACCTGGGTGTAACCCCTTCATGTCTCTGTCTCTGCAGCAGGGTGACCCCGTTGTGTGTGTGACCTGGGTGTAACCCCTTCATGTCTCTGCAGCAGGGGTGACCCCGTTGTGTGTGTGACCTGGGTGTAACCCCTTCATGTCTCTGTCTGCAGCAGGGTGACCCCATTGTGGGTGACCTGGGTGTAACCCCTTCATGTCTCTGTCTCTGCTGCAGGGGTGACCCCGTTGTGTGTGTGACCTGGGTGTAACCCCTTCATGTCTCTGTCTCTGCAGCAGGGTGACCCCGTTGTGTGTGACCTGGGTGTAACCCCTTCATGTCTCTGTCTCTGCAGCAGGGTGACCCCGTTGTGTGTGTGACCTGGGTGTAACCCCTTCATGTCTCTCTGTCTCTGCAGCAGGGTGACCCCGTTGTGTGTGTGACCTGGGTGTAACCCCTTCATGTCTCTGCAGCAGGGGTGACCCCGTTGTGTGTGTGACCTGGGTGTAACCCCTTCATGTCTCTGTCTGCAGCAGGGTGACCCCATTGTGGGTGACCTGGGTGTAACCCCTTCATGTCTCTGTCTCTGCTGCAGGGGTGACCCCGTTGTGTGTGACCTGGGTGTAACCCCTTCATGTCTCTGTCTCTGCAGCAGGGTGACCCCGTTGTGTGTGACCTGGGTGTAACCCCTTCATGTCTCTGTCTCTGCAGCAGGGTGACCCCGTTGTGTGTGTGACCTGGGTGTAACCCCTTCATGTCTCTCTGTCTCTGCAGCAGGGTGACCCCGTTGTGTGGGTGACCTGGGTGTAACCCCTTCATGTCTCTGTCTGCAGCAGGGTGACCCCGTTGTGTGGGTGACCTGGGTGTAACCCCTTCATGTCTCTGTCTCTGCAGCAGGGTGACCCCGTTGTGTGTGTGACCTGGGTGTAACCCCTTCATGTCTCTGTCTGCAGCAGGGTGACCCCGTTGTGTGTGTGACCTGGGTGTAACCCCTTCATGTCTCTGTCTCTGCAGCAGGGTGACCCCGTTGTGTGTGTGACCTGGGTGTAACCCCTTCATGTCTCTGTCTCTGCAGCAGGGTGACCCCGTTGTGTGTGTGACCTGGGTGTAACCCCTTCATGTCTCTGTCTGCAGCAGGGTGACCCCGTTGTGTGTGTGACCTGGGTGTAACCCCTTCATGTCTCTGTCTCTGCAGCAGGGTGACCCCGTTGTGTGTGTGACCTGGGTGTAACCCCTTCATGTCTCTGCAGCAGGGTGACCCCGTTGTGTGTGTGACCTGGGTGTAACCCCTTCATGTCTCTGTCTGCAGCAGGGTGACCCCGTTGTGTGTGTGACCTGGGTGTAACCCCTTCATGTCTCTGTCTCTGCAGCAGGGTGACCCCGTTGTGTGTGTGACCTGGGTGTAACCCCTTCATGTCTCTGTCTGCAGCAGGGTGACCCCGTTGTGTGTGTGACCTGGGTGTAACCCCTTCATGTCTCTGTCTCTGCAGCAGGGTGACCCCGTTGTGTGTGTGACCTGGGTGTAACCCCTTCATGTCTCTGTCTGCAGCAGGGTGACCCCGTTGTGTGGGTGACCTGGGTGTAAACCCTTCATGTCTCTGTCTCTGCAGCAGGGTGACCCCGTTGTGTGTGTGACCTGGGTGTAACCCCTTCATGTCTCTGTCTCTGCAGCAGGGTGACCCCGTTGTGTGTGTGACCTGGGTGTAACCCCTTCATGTCTCTGTCTCTGCAGCAGGGGTGACCCCGTTGTGTGGGTGACCTGGGTGTAACCCCTTCATGTCTCTGTCTCTGCAGCAGGGTGACCCCGTTGTGTGTGTGACCTGGGTGTAACCCCTTCATGTCTCTGTCTCTGCAGCAGGGTGACCCCGTTGTGTGGGTGACCTGGGTGTAACCCCTTCATGTCTCTGTCTGCAGCAGGGGTGACCCCGTTGTGTGTGTGTGTGACCTGGGTGTAACCCCTTCATGTCTCTGTCTGCAGCAGGGTGACCCCGTTGTGTGTGTGACCTGGGTGTAACCCCTTCATGTCTCTGTCTGCAGCAGGGTGACCCCGTTGTGTGTGTGACCTGGGTGTAACCCCTTCATGTCTCTGTCTCTGCAGCAGGGTGACCCCGTTGTGTGTGTGACCTGGGTGTAACCCCTTCATGTCTCTGTCTCTGCAGCAGGGGTGACCCCGTTGTGTGTGTGACCTGGGTGTAACCCCTTCATGTCTCTGTCTCTGCAGCAGGGGTGACCCCGTTGTGTGTGTGACCTGGGTGTAACCCCTTCATGTCTCTGTCTCTGCAGCAGGGGTGACCCCGTTGTGTGTGTGACCTGGGTGTAACCCCTTCATGTCTCTGCAGCAGGGTGACCCCGTTGTGTGTGTGACCTGGGTGTAACCCCTTCATGTCTCTGCAGCAGGGTGACCCCGTTGTGTGTGTGACCTGGGTGTAACCCCTTCATGTCTCTGTCTCTGCAGCAGGGTGACCCCGTTGTGTGTGTGACCTGGGTGTAACCCCTTCATGTCTCTGTCTCTGCAGCAGGGTGACCCCGTTGTGTGTGTGACCTGGGTGTAACCCCTTCATGTTTGTCTCTGCAGCAGGGGTGACCCCGTTGTGTGTGTGACCTGGGTGTAACCCCTTCATGTCTCTGTCTCTGCAGCAGGGGTGACCCCGTTGTGTGTGTGACCTGGGTGTAACCCCTTCATGTCTGTCTCTGCAGCAGGGGTGACCCCGTTGTGTGTGTGACCTGGGTGTAACCCCTTCATGTCTCTGTCTCTGCAGCAGGGGTGACCCCGTTGTGTGGGTGACCTGGGTGTAACCCCTTCATGTCTCTGCAGCAGGGTGACCCCGTTGTGTGTGTGACCTGGGTGTAACCCCTTCATGTCTCTGTCTGCAGCAGGGGTGACCCCGTTGTGTGTGTGACCTGGGTGTAACCCCTTCATGTCTCTGTCTCTGCAGCAGGGGTGACCCCGTTGTGTGTGAGACCTGGGTGTAACCCCTTCATGTCTGTCTCTGCAGCAGGGTGACCCCGTTGTGTGTGTGACCTGGGTGTAACCCCTTCATGTCTCTGCAGCAGGGTGACCCCGTTGTGTGTGTGACCTGGGTGTAACCCCTTCATGTCTCTGTCTGCAGCAGGGTGACCCCGTTGTGTGTGTGACCTGGGTGTAACCCCTTCATGTCTCTGTCTCTGCAGCAGGGTGACCCCGTTGTGTGTGTGTGACCTGGGTGTAACCCCTTCATGTCTCTGTCTCTGCAGCAGGGTGACCCCGTTGTGTGTGACCTGGGTGTAACCCCTTCATGTCTCTGTCTCTGCAGCAGGGTGACCCCGTTGTGTGTGTGACCTGGGTGTAACCCCTTCATGTCTCTGTCTCTGCAGCAGGGTGACCCCGTTGTGTGTGACCTGGGTGTAACCCCTTCATGTCTCTGTCTCTGCAGCAGGGGTGACCCCGTTGTGTGTGACCTGGGTGTAACCCCTTCATGTCTCTGTCTCTGCAGCAGGGTGACCCCGTTGTGTGTGTGACCTGGGTGTAACCCCTTCATGTCTCTGTCTCTGCAGCAGGGGTGACCCCGTTGTGTGTGTGACCTGGGTGTAACCCCTTCATGTCTCTGCAGCAGGGTGACCCCGTTGTGGGTGACCTGGGTGTAACCCCTTCATGTCTCTGTCTCTGCAGCAGGGTGACCCCGTTGTGTGTGTGACCTGGGTGTAACCCCTTCATGTCTCTGCAGCAGGGTGACCCCGTTGTGTGTGTGACCTGGGTGTAACCCCTTCATGTCTCTGTCTGCAGCAGGGTGACCCCGTTGTGTGTGTGACCTGGGTGTAACCCCTTCATGTCTCTGTCTCTGCAGCAGGGTGACCCCGTTGTGTGTGTGACCTGGGTGTAACCCCTTCATGTCTCTGTCTGCAGCAGGGGTGACCCCGTTGTGTGTGACCTGGGTGTAACCCCTTCATGTCTCTGTCTCTGCAGCCATGGCCGCCATTAGGAAGAAGCTTGTGATTGTGGGTGATGGAGCCTGCGGTAAGACGTGTCTCCTCATCGTCTTCAGTAAGGACCAGTTCCCCGAGGTTTACGTTCCCACCGTCTTTGAGAACTACGTGGCTGATATTGAAGTGGATGGGAAGCAGGTGGGCTGCCGGCCGGGCAGGGGGTAGGTGCTCTTGTAGAGGTCTCCAGTACTGACTGTACCTCTCTCAGGTGGAGCTGGCGCTGTGGGACACGGCTGGCCAGGAGGACTACGACAGATTGCGGCCCCTGTCCTATCCGGACACAGACGTTATATTAATGTGCTTCTCCATCGATAGCCCCGATAGTTTAGGTAAGTCCTGGGGGTGTCCGGCTCCTGGTGATCGCTCTTCTCTCTGCTCATTGTCCTTTTGTCTGTATCTGTAGAAAATATCCCTGAGAAATGGACCCCCGAAGTGAAACACTTTTGCCCTAATGTGCCCATCATACTGGTGGGCAACAAGAAGGACCTGCGCAATGATGAGCATACCCGCCGGGAGCTGACCAAGATGAAGCAGGTGAGGGGCAGGAGACTCCGTGTATGGATAGTGGATCAGGGTTATCCCACGGGGTCTGCGTGGAGAGAAGCGGCTGGGGGTCTCTGCGTGGACAGAGGGGTTGGCCTCTGGTGGCTGGGGGTCTCTGCGTGGACAGAGGCGTTGGCCTGTGGTGGCTGGGGGTCTCTGTGTGGACAGAGGGGTTGGCCTGTGGTGGCTGGGGGTCTCTGCGTGGACAGAGGGGTTGGCCTGTGGTGGCTGGGGGTCTCTGCGTGGACAGAGGGGTTGGCCTCTGGTGGCTGGGGGTCTCTGCGTGGACAGAGGCGTTGGCCTGTGGTGGCTGGGGGTCTCTGTGTGGACAGAGGGGTTGGCCTGTGGTGGCTGGGGGTCTCTGCGTGGACAGAGGGGTTGGCCTGTGGTGGCTGGGGGTCTCTGCGTGGACAGAGGGGTTGGCCTGTGGTGGCTGGGGGTCTCTGCGTGGACAGAGGGGTTGGCCTGTGGTGGCTGGGGGTCTCTGCGTGGACAGAGGGGTTGGCCTGTGGTGGCTGGGGGTCTCTGCGTGGACAGAGGGGTTGGCCTGTGGTGGCTGGGGGTCTCTGCGTGGACAGAGGGGTTGGCCTGTGGTGGCTGGGGGTCTCTGTGTGGACAGAGGGGTTGGCCTGTGGTGGCTGGGGGTTTCTGCGTGGACAGAGGGGTTGGCCTGTGGTGGCTGGGGGTCTCTGCGTGGACAGAGGGGTTGGCCTGTGGTGGCTGGGGGTCTCTGCGTGGACAGAGGGGTTGGGCTGTGGTGGCTGGGGGTCTCTGCGTGGACAGAGGGGTTGGCCTGTGGTGGCTGGGGGTCTCTGCGTGGACAGAGGGGTTGGCCTGTGGTGGCTGGGGGTCTCTGCGTGGACAGAGGGGTTGGCCTGTGGTGGCTGGGGGTCTCTGCGTGGACAGAGGGGTTGGCCTGTGGTGGCTGGGGGTCTCTGCGTGGACAGAGGGGTTGGCCTGTGGTTGCTGGGGGCACCTTCGTGGACAGAGGGGTTGGCCTGTGGTGGCTGGGGGTCTCTGCGTGGACAGAGGGGTTGGCCTGTGGTGGCTGGGGGTCTCTGCGTGGACAGAGGGGTTGGCCTGTGGTGGCTGGGGGTCTCTGTGTGGACAGAGGGGTTGGCCTGTGGTGGCTGGGGGTTTCTGCGTGGACAGAGGGGTTGGCCTGTGGTGGCTGGGGGTCTCTGCGTGGATAGAGGGGTTGGCCTGTGGTGGCTGGGGGTCTCTGCGTGGACAGAGGGGTTGGGCTGTGGTGGCTGGGGGTCTCTGCGTGGACAGAGGGGTTGGCCTGTGGTGGCTGGGGGTCTCTGCGTGGACAGAGGGGTTGGCCTGTGGTGGCTGGGGGTCTCTGCGTGGACAGAGGGGTTGGCCTGTGGTGGCTGGGGGTCTCTGCGTGGACAGAGGGGTTGGCCTGTGGTGGCTGGGGGTCTCTGCGTGGACAGAGGGGTTGGCCTGTGGTGGCTGGGGGTCTCTGCGTGGACAGAGGGTTTGGCCTGTGGTGGCTGGGGGTTTCTGCGTGGACAGAGGGGTTGGGCTGTGGTGGCTGGGGGTCTCTGTGTGGACAGAGGGGTTGGCCTGTGGTGGCTGGGGGTTTCTGCGTGGACAGAGGGGTTGGCCTGTGGTGGCTGGGGGTTTCTGCGTGGACAGAGGGGTTGGGCTGTGGTGGCTGGGGGTCTCTGTGTGGACAGAGGGGTTGGCCTGTGGTGGCTGGGGGTTTCTGCGTGGACAGAGGGGTTGGCCTGTGGTGGCTGGGGGTTTCTGCGTGGACAGAGGGGTTGGCCCGCGGTGGCTGGGGGTTTCTGCGTGGACAGAGGGGTTGGGCTGTGGTGGCTGGGGGTCTCTGCGTGGACAGAGGGGTTGGCCCGCGGTGGCTGGGGGTTTCTGCGTGGACAGAGGGGTTGGCCTGTGGTGGCTGGGGGTCTCTGCGTGGACAGAGGGGTTGGCCTGTGGTGGCTGGGGGTCTCTGCGTGGACAGAGGGGTTGGCCTGTGGTGGCTGGGGGTCTCTGCGTGGACAGAGGGGTTGGCCTGTGGTGGCTGGGGGTCTCTGCGTGGACAGAGGGTTTGGCCTGTGGTGGCTGGGGGTTTCTGCGTGGACAGAGGGGTTGGGCTGTGGTGGCTGGGGGTCTCTGTGTGGACAGAGGGGTTGGCCTGTGGTGGCTGGGGGTTTCTGCGTGGACAGAGGGGTTGGCCTGTGGTGGCTGGGGGTTTCTGCGTGGACAGAGGGGTTGGCCTGTGGTGGCTGGGGGTCTCTCTGGGGAGGGGTTCCCTTGTATGTGGCGCGCCCCCCCTTATGGCTCCTCTTCCCTGGTGCAGGAGCCGGTGAAACCTGAGGAGGGCCGGGACATGGCCAACAGGATCTCTGCCTACGGCTACATGGAGTGCTCGGCCAAGACCAAGGACGGCGTCCGGGAGGTGTTTGAGCTGGCCACACGGGCCGCCCTGCAAGCCAGACGTGGCAAGAAGAAAACCACGTGCCTTCTGATCTGAGCGGACCCCCGGAGTCACGTCTCCTGTATGAGGTTTTATAAGAAGTCGTTTCTCAGTATTTAAAGTCCACGTTTTCTTATATATAAATCTATTCTACGTAACGTCACTGATAGCGCAGACTAACATTCCACGTCACGGGGGCCGGGGGTCCTCGCAGGGGCACTACACGGCTTGTACTGAGGTAACCTGCAATAACAGAGCCCACCCCACCCCGGCAGGCAGAGGGTTAATAGCGCGGCGTCCGGTCACTTATCGTTTTTTATGTGGCATTGGTAAATAAAATCATTTTCTGTATCTGTTGTGTGCATTGTCTCCAGGGGCCCAGGGGGGTCTGACACATGGGGGGCCCTCACTCAGGGTCTGGAGGGGCCCCAGGGGGGTCTGACACAGGGTTGGGGCCCTCACTCAGGGTCTAGAGGGGCCCCAGGGGGGTCTGACACAGGGTTGGGGCCCTCACTCAGGGTCTGGAGGGGCCCCAGGGGGGTCTGACACAGGGTTGGGGCCCTCACTCAGGGTCTAGAGGGGCCCCAGGGGGGGTCTGACACAGGGTTGGGGCCCTCACTCAGGGTCTAGAGGGGCCCCAGGGGGGTCTGACACAGGGTTGGGGCCCTCACTCAGGGTCTGGAGGGGCCCAGGGTGGTCTGACACATGGGGGGCCCTCACTCAGGGTCTGGAGGGGCCCAGGGTGGTCTGACACATGGGGGGCCCCTCACTCAGGGTCTGGAGGGGCCCAGGGTGGTCTGACACATGGGGGGCCCCTCACTCAGGGTCTGGAGGGGCCCAGGGGGGTCTGACACATGGGGGGCCCCTCACTCAGGGTCTGGAGGGGCCCAGGGGGGGTCTGACACATGGGGGGCCCTCACTCAGGGTCTAGAGGGGCCCCAGGGGGGTCTGACACAGGGTTGGGGCCCTCACTCAGGGTCTGGAGGGGGCCCCAGGGGGGGTCTGACACAGGGTTGGGGCCCTCACTCAGGGTCTGGAGGGGGCCCCAGGGGGGGTCTGACACAGGGTTGGGGCCCTCACTCAGGGTCTGGAGGGGGCCCCAGGGGGGGTCTGACACAGGGTTGGGGCCCTCACTCAGGGTCTGGAGGGGGCCCCAGGGGGGGTCTGACACAGGGTTGGGGCCCTCACTCAGGGTCTGGAGGGGGCCCCAGGGGGGGTCTGACACAGGGTTGGGGCCCTCACTCAGGGTCTGGAGGGGGCCCCAGGGGGGGTCTGACACAGGGTTGGGGCCCTCACTCAGGGTCTGGAGGGGGCCCCAGGGGGGGTCTGACACAGGGTTGGGGCCCTCACTCAGGGTCTGGAGGGGGCCCCAGGGGGGGTCTGACACAGGGTTGGGGCCCTCACTCAGGGTCTGGAGGGGGCCCCAGGGGGGGTCTGACACAGGGTTGGGGCCCTCACTCAGGGTCTGGAGGGGGCCCCAGGGGGGGTCTGACACAGGGTTGGGGCCCTCACTCAGGGTCTGGAGGGGGCCCCAGGGGGGGTCTGACACAGGGTTGGGGCCCTCACTCAGGGTCTGGAGGGGGCCCCAGGGGGGGTCTGACACAGGGTTGGGGCCCTCACTCAGGGTCTGGAGGGGGCCCCAGGGGGGGTCTGACACAGGGTTGGGGCCCTCACTCAGGGTCTGGAGGGGGCCCCAGGGGGGGTCTGACACAG